>NW_017670808.1:23937-63959 GCF_001879085.1 Nicotiana attenuata
ACTCGTGTGATTTGTTGCTTCTGGACAATGGTGATTTCGATTTATATTGGGGATGGACTGGTTATCAACCTTACACGCTATCTGGATTGGTCAATGCCCAAGACGGTGAACCTTAGCCTTACCGGGTTTGGCCCGTTTAGAGTGAGGAGGGACTCCTGGTCATTCTACGTAGGTTCATTTTCTTAATGATATGGCTCGGCGTATAGTCCGGACAGGGGTGTTTGGCCTATTTGGTTATGTTCGCGACTCTGTACTGAGGTCCCTCTATTGATTCTCTGCCCGTTGTTCGGGAGTTTCCTGAGGTTTTTCCCTTCAGAACCTGCCGGGTATGCCACCCACGGGATATTGATTCTGCATTGAATTTGGCTCCGGGCACTCAGCCTCCATTTCTATCCTGCCGTATCGCATTGGCCCCGCCTGAGTTTGAAAGAGTTAAAGGAGCAATTGAGACTTCGCTTAGAGGGTTTTCCATTAGACCAATGTTTCACTTTGGTGCGCCAGTGTTGTTTGTTAAGAAGAAGGATGGGTCAATGAGAACATGTGTATTTGATTACCGGCAATTGAACAATGGTTACATATCAAGAAATAGTATCCCTGCCGAGGATTTGATGATTTGTTCGATTCAGCTTCAGGGTGCCAGGGTATTTTCAAAGATTGACTTGAGATAATCTGGTACCACAAGTTGAGGATTATGGCGCATAATCGCATGTCCCCTAAGACAGCTCTTCCGCACTCGATACGGGCATTATGAGTATTCTTGGTTATGTCATTTGGGTTGACAATGCCCCAATAACTTTATGGACATTGATGAACCGAGTGTTCAGGCCCTTATTTGGTTCGTCGTGATGTCTTCATTGATGATAATATTGAATATGCTCAGCAGCCAGGAGGAGCAACGAGCAGCACCTTAGAGTGGTTCTTCAAGACTCTGAGGGATAGTCAGTTAATATTGCTAAGTTCTCGAAGTGTGAGTTTCTGGGTTGGATTTCAGTTCATTTCTAGGTCCATTTGTATCAAATAGAGGGTATTCAGGTTGATCGAAGCAGAGTTGAGGCCGTCAAGAGACTGGCCTAGACCAGCATAGCTACAGAGATTTGAGTTTCCTTGGATTGGCAGGCTACTATCGTCGGTTTGTGGAAGGGTTTTCATCTAATTGGCAGCCCCGTGACCAGGTTTGATCCCAGAAGGTGCCCAGTTCAGATGGTCGGAATGAGTGTGAGGCGACTTTTCAAAAGCCTCAAGACATGCTTCTGATACGGCACCGGTGTTGGTTTTGCCCACAGGTTCAGGGCTTATACAAGTTTTATTGTAGCTTCTCGTATATGGACCTTGTGGTGCAGTGTTGAATGCAGGATGGCAAGGTCCATTGGCTATGCCCTCGCGCAGTTGAAGATTCATGAGAAGAAACTACCGGTCAATGATTTGGATTTGGCAAGCCATTGTTCACCACATTGAAGATTTGAGGCATCTATCTGTATGCTGGCATGTGAGGTGTTCACGGATCACAAGAGTTCTTCATATTTGTTCAAGCAAAAGGAGTTTGAATTGAGGCAGAGGAGGTGGTTGGAGTTTGTTGAAGGACTATGATTCAACCATCTTATGTATCCGGGGACAGGCCAACTTGTGGTGGCCGAGCCCTGAGTAGGAAGTCAGCCAGCATGGGCAGTTTAGCTTATATTCCGGTTCGGTGAGAGCTGCTTGCTTTGGATGGTTCAGGCTTTGGTCCAATCAGTTCGTGAGGTTGGATGTTTCTGAGCCCAACCGTGTGTTAGCTTGCAGTCGCTCGTTTCTTCATTAATTGGAGGTATCCGAGTCGTGGCAAGTTTGAGGAATCCTATTTGTGTGTCTTAGGACCAACGGTGCAACACGGAGGTGCCAAGCACAGGTTTACCATAGGTGATGATGGAGTTTTGAGATTGCAGAGGCCGAGCTCTGTTGCCCAATGGTGGATGGTCCTTCGAGAGTTGATTTAGAGGAGGCCCATAGCTCCCGGTACTCTAATTCATCCGGGCGCCGCAAAGATGTATCAGGATTGGCGGCAACATTATTGCGTGGCGGAGATGAAGAAAGTGGATATCGTTGCTTATGTGGCCTCGGTGTTTGAATTGTCACAGGTTAAGTACGTGCCGCGACCCACCAGATCCAAATATTTGATTTAAATTGAAAAACGAAATAGAGAACATCTAAAGTTAAAAGTTCAAAAAGACTATTTCATGAAAGTAAAAATCGTTGTATTGGGACATGAACTTCACTTGAATATATATTTTTGTGAAACTTGAAAATTTGTGAATCAAAACTCGTAATATTAAGTATTTCAAATTTAAATGCTTTTCACATGGATATACTTTACCCAACAATTTTGGGAAGTGATTCTGATTAAACTGAGGAATGTGCTATATATAGAACAAATATGGTGAACAATTTCTACTTTTTGTTGGGCAAATAAGCATAGCAGAAGCACTTTATAGCAGATATATTGCGAGGGGAGTCTGGATGCCGCTATATGTAAACTTTACTGACCCACCAATAATTTATCTGAGCTTTACTGACCACCAATAATTGAAGGTAAAGCACATGTATAATACGCGCTACATATATAGTGTCTATTATGCACGCGTTATACCCTCAATTATTGTACCCCTGACTGGCTTTTTTTGCTTATTTAAGGAGTTTCAGAATTTTGGTAAAAATCCATTCAGGATCCTTTAGGTCTTCCGAAATATTTGTTTGCTTAACTTATTTTGCATTTTGTCATAATGTTCGAAGAGCGAAAAATTAGGGTTTCATTATATTGGGGGGATGAGGTTGTGATGGAAAATAACTCAGTACACTATAGTTATTCTCCAAGTGTCATATTAAGTTGCCACTTACAATGGAGTACGATAGATTAGTGTCGTTATTATGTAAAAAAAATGAGCATGAGGAAACGTTCGATTAATATTAAAGTAACCGGAACATATTCGTATTTTGTTACTCCGCAAGGGGTTGCTTGTTATGCTGAGTTTAACATCGAAGACGATGAAGCTCTGACAGATTTTTTGAGGACTCCGGATGAACACCGGGAACTTCTTGTGATAAAAATATTGAAAATATACGTCAAGGCTGAAGACGTTCGCAATATTGAGGTTCCGCAAAAAAGAGATAACCCTCAATCATCAGGTCACTTTTTTGGAGCAGTTTTATCCGAACAGTTCCGTTTGAAAGAGTTTGGCCACATCTAAACTTATCTCCACGGGCGAATGAGGAGCGAGGACATAATTTCTCCCCAAGTTTATATAATCCACAAGCCGAGTGGTAAATTTTAATTTTCCTTTGTATTGCGATATTTTTTTATGTATTATATTTGTAGTAACACTCATATATTCCAAAGGGGGTATCGGCCATATATGAATTTTACAAGTTATGAACAAACAGACAGTTGGAATATGCCTAGTTTTGGTGTGCTGGATCATGGTGGCCCATCCGGAAGTCATCAGTAACAGGATAATGTGCATCATGGGATATCAACAGATTATGATTTTTAAGTTAAGTGATAAAGTTTATATGTAATGTTTGGATGAATTTGAGAAACTCATTATTTTAATAGTAATGCGGCGAAAACGAGCAACTTGAAGGTCCTGTCCTTACTCAATTGCCCGAAAACGATATATTTAATTGGGATCTGGCAGATGCGCAGAGTAAGGAAGATGATAGTGATTATGACAACAATGCTGATGAGTCTGGAGATGACGCACCCTTCCTTGATGAGGGTGATGATGATGAGGACGAGAATGATGAACCTGATTTGACGAGGGAGCATGATGCCACCAATGAGCATGCCACCAATGAGCATGCTCCACCTCCCGTTAGACCGAGAGTGTGCGAGTCCTATGTGCCGTCTCATTCAAGGCAGATTCCTTACCTTGATCAGTTTCCAAGTATGCCGGATGTAGATGCCTCACAAGAGATCTTGACGATACTCGATCAGCAATGTGGGATGAATCTAGACCAACGGTGCCGTCAAAGAATATGCTTTTTGCTGATAAAGCGCACCTAAGCAGGGGGAAGCAAATGTACAGCATAAAAGAGTATCGTGAGATTGTGGTTCATGAGTCATTTCTGGAAGTATACAAGGTTATTTGTCGTAGATGATTTCAAGGTTGTACATGGATGTTGCGTGCGAGAAAGTTGAAAATAAATATGTCGATTATGGAAAAATCATCGGCACCCACACTTGTGAAATGGACACATTCAGTGGGAATCATTTTAACTTGAATGTTGACTTGATTTCTCTTGTCTTGATTCCAAACATTGAATCGTCCATAAGGTACGAGATTAAAGAGTGTATAACATCTGTCCACTAGGTATATGGATGTTTGATCACGCCCAACTATGCCTTATAAAAAAGGACTCAGCGGTCACTGCAAATATATAATCCGGTTCAATCCGGAGCCGAATCCCATAGGGAACTAACCTATTTACTACAACTTTTACCACTGCTAATGACAAGTTCAAACAATTTCCGGATGCAAGATTTTTGATGGATAAGGAGTAGAATTCAGTTAACTAAGGAAAAATAGCAATGAAACTAGCAATAATCTAGAATAGAGTTGAATTCAATGGTAAAATGGTCAAGGGTTATTGATTTCCCCAATTGTTGGATTAATTCCTGACACGTTAGCTATAATTTCAGCGTGACACTCTATAAGAAATATGAGTTCTGGGTTACCGCAATTATCTCTCGATCAACTACGATAATTTACTAGAAGCATTCTCTCGAACTACTCTAGCTAACAATTTATACAACTCAGAATGATTCCTCCCCAAAGCTTCGTTATCTCTAATCCTGCTTTTAAATCCAAGTAATTAATCTCTTAACTTACCCGAAAGTGGTGTTGTTCAACAACAATCTAACCAAGTGTTCTTTCTCAAGCAACACAAGGTAACTATACACGATTAATCAAGGGCCCTTTCAATTAATCACAAGACAACACATAGTTGAACAATCATAGAGTAAAAACGGCTCAATTATATCAAAATATGGTCAAGACTTCATTCAATAATTGGTTCCATCAACCCTCGATGACGGGTTTAGCTACTCATACTAATAGATGAAAATTCGATAAACAAAGTCATAATCAACAATTAAAAAGAAGAATAAAACTCTAATAAAAATTCTCTGTCTTTCTCTCGTGTTCTTTCCTTCAAAATCTCTCTAAAAACAGCTATCCCTCTCTCTTTGATGAATTAGGCTTCATATAGGTTTAGGTTAGTCGCCCTGGAAATTACATAATTGACCTTGGATTTTTGTCTCCGGCTGCCCGTCCGCGATCGCGGATTTGACAAATGTTATGTCCGCGTCCGCGGAGCTGGTCCTTGCTCTTCTTTCTCCTTTTCGACCGTGCCATCCTCCAATTGGCCTTCCACGCTCCATATTGACTCCAAAACACTCTTTAGCTTCCTCCTAGCTCAGAGTGGCTCCTGCAAAACGTAAAACTCTTAATTAGAGCATTTTGTTATCTTTTTACATTCAAACATTGATAAGGTGCGGCCAAATTAGAGCGTAAATAGTATCTAAATTGCATAATTATCGTCTACTATCAACACCCCACACAAACCTTTGCTCGTCCTCGAGCAATCAAACCACACTCTATAGAGGCCTAACTTCCCCGAGCGACTTCTCTAACTCGGCACACCAAGAATATTCCTCATAGATTGAGTACATTAGTGTAATATCCACACCTCAAGAGTTGACTCCCGCGAGCCACGCAATATTCCTAACCGGCTTTCTTACCCTAACTCAGAGGTCCAAACTTACCTCTCCTTCATGAATCAAGTGCCTGCTCACAACAAAAGAGACTCATTCCACAATCAATAACATGCACACACACTGAGGAACTTCAATATAAACAGAATTCACTCACCCTCCGAAATGACATTCATATGCCGCAAAAGACGCACCATAGGCCTACCCATAGTGTACTACTCTACTAATCGAGCTCATTCAGTATAGGATCAATTAGGGCTTTATTTGGTTGTAATGTAGGCTGCGGGACGGGTAGGATATATTTAGATATACGAGTGGATACACCTCCCTAAGCACTTTAATACATATACGTTAGCATTCAAAACCCCACACTTATGTCAAACCATGACTCCACCTTCACATCATTACATATTAACTCCCTTTTTCTTTAAGCATAATTACATCAAGAGCCACCACTTATTAAGGAATATTTTCCACAACATCACAACCATATATATATATATATATATATATTCAAAACAGTGCACCTTTCTCCTTATCTCATTAGTTCCACTCAAAATCCAAACCAACCACCCCACACTTTAACTTTTACAAAGTTCATACAATTCAAGTGCTCATGAGAGGTGAATAGGTTTGAAAAGATGGTTAATTCAAACAAATGGGAAAGGCTTGTAGTGTGGTTGCCAAAGAAATAGGATTACAGGCTCAACGGGGTTAACTATGATACATAACAAATGGGTGGATGAAGTATATATATATGGTTCAACAAAGAAATACCTATATCACTTCCCAGACTAAACAAGACTACTATTTCGCTTTGCAGACACACAGGGCAAGTTCTAGGCATCAAATGTCGTGCACAGAATACAACAAGTCTCACACACACATGGCACATGACTCACTCCAGATTGGGTCATCAAACACTCTAATCAATGTACTTAGCCACATTAAGAACATACATTTTAAGGCATTCTTACAAGAGTCGACAACTGAGCCTAAGCATCACACTAAAGTACTCGTTATATTCAAGGCATTACGATGTTAAGAGATCCTATTTCGTTTCCGCTCATAGCCCACAAGTTCCTACTAACAATAACAAAAAACTAACTACACCCGGTTCAAATGAAACCCTTGGAAAAGAACCGTGGCTTAAAGAAAAACTAAGGGTGAATTGATACACTACTACAAAAGAAAATCTTTTTGTGTTTTTTCTTCGTCGACTTTAGTCCCTCAAGAAACCCGTCGAATGATATCCATCGTCGGTACAAGTCGAAAATGATTTATGTAAATAAACTACAAAACTATGTTACATACAACATACCACAAAGCATCCCCCACCCCACACTTAAAATGATGGCATGTCCCCATATCATACAAAATAAAATAATGCGAGGTAAAGGAAATTCCATGGAAGATCAGTCTTGATCGGAGACAGTGCCGGGGTCGAGTTGACACACCCTCCCCAGCGCACGCAGCCAGCCCATGATTTTCTTTTTCGGCTTCGCACTTTGGGTGGCCAAAGCATCAACTCTAGTCCCCAATTCCATGAAGGAAGTGCGCAGCCCTGCCATTTCTTGTTCTAAGGCTGTCATCTGCGTGCTCCGCCTGACTGCATATGAACCTTCACCCGCGGCTACTTGTTCCCGTGGGGGTGAGGATGGACCAACTTGTTCCTGTGGGGTGGAAGAAGGCCCAACTTCCACGTGCTCTTCATCACTCTCCTCTGACGCCTCAGAATCATCACTATCAGTTGAAATGGGTGCCACCGTGTCTTTCCTAATGTTCACTTTGGATGCTCGAAACATTGTTTCTTTCTTCACCTTGCCATCCACATTGGGGTTCCCTAACACCCCTACAGCCCGACACAATCTAGTGACCAGAGATTGGAAAAAGAATCCATACCTCCTCAGTGTTGAACGTATGAACATCTCAGAGTGAATAACCTTGGCCACATTAAAATCGTGGCCATTCATGAAGCACCAGATCAAAATAGCTCTCGGTCCATTGACCTCAGTGGTGTTGTGGGACGGCAGCACTCGACTATTGATGATGTACAACCAACACTTTCCTTCAAAGGTGAGTGAGGCGGAGTGCAACTTCGATCCCTGTACAACCCACACTACCTCCTTGTCTGGGTTACAAATAGTTTGGAAACACAATTGCCAATTTGTGGGTTCTTGCTTGTAAGTATTATAGTAATCCACCTCCCCAGTAAATGCAGGCAAGTGATACACTCTCCTGATGGCTTCAATCGAGGCATTCACCCTCTTTTGTTCGCACAGTGCAGATGTGATCCTTATGTTCAGAGCAGTTGGCGTAAAATTCTCTGACAAGCATTAAGTTACCGACCTCCGGCTCTTCGAAGTAGATGTCTAGCCTGCGCCTAACCAGCTCCCTATACATATTGGGGCATTCAGCTTGGAGGGAACCCCGGTCAACACCCCGTTCTGGTATAGGCTTTCTAATAGGCTTCCAAGTGAAACGGTCTTGGGCAGCTCTGGAGACAAACCTGGTACTATCAAACTGCCCTGAACTGGCTGATGCCCGTGCCCGAGAGGAGCCACCGGTAGTGCGTCTCTTCTTGGAAGATCTCATTGTACCTGAACAACAGCTACCATTATCAATAATCAGCGGAATAGGTGAACCAAGGGCGGTTACTCAAACTTCACTCGCACCCTTGGTCACAATTTATACTAGAAAGCTCATTGTGGCAATTCAACAAGCACCTACTGTGCATATGCCCCCCAATGTGCCCAAAGACCCAATTAAACTCCATTCTTCACAATTCAACAATGTCTTCCCAACCTAACCGCCTAATGGCCTCACATACCAATATATACACCAATAAACAACAACAAAGATAAGAATACCCATATTTCTACTTTCCTACACTTACAATAAAAGAGAAAAAGAATGAAAAAATCAGAAAAAAAGAAACAAATCAAAAAAAAAACTAAAAGAAGAAAGTAGAAGTATGTACTTACTTGAGAATCTTGTTAGGAATGGGGCTTGGGTAGTGGTGGAGTAAGGAAGAGGGAGGAGGAAGGGAGATTTGGTGAAGATAGGGGAGGGTTACGTTTAGAGTTGGAGAGAGGGAGGGTTTTGTTTTTGTTTTACTTAGTTTTGTTTTTGGTTAGGGGGGGAGGGAATAAGAATGGGGCGGATGGAAGGGGGGGGGGGGGGGTTAATTAAAAAAATAATTACAGGAAAAAGGGGGGAAGGGAGAAGAAAATAAACGAAAAAATACAAAAAAAAACAAAACCTGAATGGCGCCAGGTCCGCGGCCGGATCCGCGGTCAGATCCGTGGCTGCGGATAGAACATATGCAAACTCCGCGGATGATCCGCGATCAGATCCGCGGCCCCGGATTAGGCATCCAAGATTTTTTTGCTTTTTTCACATTTTTGCCTATCTCCGGGGTACTTTCGTCACCCCGAGTCTTTCCGCTATGCATACCTTCGTTCCTGCACCTTAGTGGATCGATCAATATTGTCACCGTTCAAAAATCAATTACAAAAAAACAGGAATCAAAGAAAAAATGATGGGTTGCCTCCCAACAAGCGCCTAATTTAACGTCGCGGCATGACAATTTACAACAAACCATGGGTTGCCTCCCAGGAAGCGCCTGATTTAACGTCGCGTCACGATGCAAGCTTCCATTGTTACTCTTCGCTCATATATTAGGGCTCTTCCAAAGATATCACCACTCTATCCCCCTTTTCTTCGACCATTACAAGGTAATGTTTCAACCTTTGCCCATTCACTTTGAGCTTATTTGTGCCATCTTCAGATTCAATTTCCACAGCTCCACTTGGGAACACTTGCACCACTCTGAAGGGTCCTGACCATCGGGACTTCAGTTTACCCGGAAACAATCTTAATCTCGAGTTGTATAACAACGCTAGATCTCCAGTTTGAAGTTCTGATCTAGGATATGCTTATCATGCATCATTTTCATCCTTTCATTGTACAATCTTGCATTCTCAAATGCATGGAACCTGAATTCCTCGAGTTCATGTAACCCAGTGACTCTATTGGTGCCGGCAGTCTCCATATCCAAATTCAACTGCCGTAGTGCCCAAAGGGCTTTATGCTCGAGCTCTACCGGAAGGTGAAATGCTTTTACAAACACCAACTTGTATGGTGACATACCAATTAGAGTTTTAAATGTTGTGTGGTATGCCCATAATGCATCATCCAGCTTCTTCGCCCAATCAGTCCTTGTCGCATTCACCGTCTTGGTTAGGACACTTTTGATTTCCCGGTTTGACATTTCAACTTGCCCACTCGACTATGGGTGATAAGGGGTGGTCACCTTATGACGAACTCCATACTTTTCCAACAGTCGTGCAAACGCTCTAATGCAAAAATGGGTTCCACCATCTCTGATTACAGCTCTTGGGGTTCCAAAGAGTGTGAAGATTTTTTTCTTTAGAAAGCCTGTCACCCCCTTTGCATCATTGGTTGTGAGAGCCACAGCTTCAACCCATTTTGAGACATAGTCAATTGCCACCGGTACATATTTGTTACCATACGAGCTGACCAATGGCCCCAAAAAGTCAATCCCCCACATGTCAAATACCTCCACCTCTTGAATGGTAGTCATCGGCATCTCGTGACGTCAAGATATGTTGCCTGTCCTTTGGCACTCATCGCAGCTCTTCACCCAAGCATGGGCATCCTTGAACAGAGTTGGCCAATACAAGCCCGATTCCAACACCTTAGCTGCTATCCGAATCCCTCCAAAGTGTCCACCATATGGTGAATCATGGCAAGCCTGCAAAACAGAAGGTTGATCTTTCTCGGGGATACACCTCCGGATCATGTTATCTACACATATATTAAAAAGTAGAGGTTCATCCCAATAATAAAACCGACAATCACGAAAGAACTTTTTCTTTTGAATTGAAGAGAGTTCATAAGGTACAATACCGCTTGCTAAATAATTAGCAATATCAGCATACCATGGTGTCTCCTCCATTGTCACTGCTAGTAACTATTCATCCGGGAATGTCTCTGTTATATCTTCAACTTCTACCTTCTTTTCAGCTCCTTCCAACCTTGAGAGGTGGTCAGCTACCTGGTTCTCTGTCCCTTTTCTGTCACGGATCTCCGGATCAAATTCTTGTAGCAAAAGAACCCAGCGGATCAAGCGTGTCTTTGACACCTTCTTTGCTATCAAGTACCTAATTGCTGCATGGTCAGTATAAACAATAACTTTTGAACCAATCAAGTAAGACCTGAATTTGTCGAATGCAAAAACTACAGCTAACATCTCCTTTTCAGTCACGGTATAATTGAGTTGTGCACCGCTTAGCGTTCTGCTTGCATAATAAATTGGGTGCATCAGCTTATCCTTTCGTTGCCCCAAGACTGCTCCGATAGCATAGTCGCACATGAGCTCGAACGGTTGCTCCCAGTTGGGTGCAACAATGATGGGTGCAGTCACCAATCTCTTCTTCAGCTCCTCAAATGCTAACCTGCAATCATTAGAAAACACAAAGGGCTGATCCTTTTCAAGGAGTTTGCATAAAGGGTTAGCAATCTTAGAGAAATCTTTTATAATCGCCGGTAGAATCCGGCGTGCCCAAGGAAACTTCTCACTGCCTTGACCGAAGTGGGCAGTGGCAACTTCTCATTCACGTTAACCTTAGCATGGTCAACCTCAATTCCTTTGCTAGACACTCGATGACCCAAGACTATTCCTTCTTGTACCATAAAATGGCACTTCTCCTAGTTTAGCACTAAATTTGTCTCCACACATCTTTAGGCGCTCTTCTTAAATTGTGAAGACAGTCCTCGAATGAATCACCCACCATGGAGAAATCATCAATAAATACCTCCATAATGTCTTCAACCATGTCCGTGAAAATGGCTAACATACACCGCTGGAATGTAGCCGGTGAATTGCAAAGTCCAAAAGGCATTCTTCGAAAGGCAAAGATGCCATACGGGCAGGTGAATGATGTTTTCTCTCTGTCTTTGGGGGCTATTGAGATCTGATTGTACCCCGAATATCTATCTAAGAAATAGAAGTGAGATCGCTCAGCCAACCTGTCTAGCATTTGGTCAATGAATGGAAAGGAAAATGGTCCTTCCGGGTGGCTGTGTTCAATTTCCGATAATCCATGCAAATCCGCCATCCCGTGAAAGTACGAGTTGAGATCAACTCGTTATTTTCATTTTGTAGGACCGTCATTCCCCCTTCTTTGGTACACACTGAACAGGGCTGACCGAATTGCTGTCAGGGATGGGGAATATGATACCCGCATCTAACCATTTGATCACTTCCTTCTTCACCACCTCTTTCATATTCGGGTTCAGCCTTCGTTGATGTTCTCTAGGTTAGTTCCCTTTTTCCAAGAGAATCTTGTGCATACAAAAAGTTGGGCTGATACCCTTTATGTCTGCCATGGTCCAACCATTAGAAGTCTTACATTCTTGTAACACCTGTAGGAGTTGCTCTACCTGCACAGCTAGCAAAACGGATGATATAATAACAGGTAAAGTAGAATTAGGCCCTAAAAAAGCATACCTGAGATGCGCTGGAAGCGGTTTCAGGTCCAACTGTGGTGGCTCCTCTATCAATGGTTTCGCAGGAGGTGATGTTCTTTCTTCTAAGTGTAGTGGCTCAAACTCGGGCTCCCTTTTCCAGAAGCCTTGACCTTCAAGAGCCATGACCCATTCTGCCAACTCTTCACCATCCACATTTTCCAGATTCATCAGGTAGGCCTCCAATGGATCCCTGACATTAATAGTCTCATCCTCCTCTTGTAGTATTATATCTACGGCTTCCACTAGTGAGCAATTTGCAAATTCGTTGGGTCTCCTCATAGATTGTTGAACATTGAATATTATCTCTTCATTGTTCAACCTCATTTTCAATTCTCCAGTCTCACAATCAATCAATGCTCTCCCAGTGGCTAAAAAAGGCCTGCCCAGAATGATTGGTATCTCCTCATCCACTTGACAGTCAAGAATTATGAAGTCTGCAGGGAATACAAATTTCCCCACTTGAACAAGCACATCATCAAGAATTCATGTCGGTCTTTTGACTGTGTGATCAGCTAGTTGCAGCAACATTGAGGTCGGTCTAGCTCTGCCAATGCCTAGTTTTGTATAGATTGCCAATGGCATCAAGTTTATACTGCCGCCCAAGTCACACAATACTTTGGCAAAAGCATAACTCCCAATGGTGCATGGGATAGTGAAACTACCTGGATCAGACACCTTTTGAGCCATAGGTCTTGTCACTACCGCACTGCAGGTCTGTGTAAGAGTTACAGTGGACAGGTCTTGGAAGTCAAATTTTCGCGACATTAGGTCCTTCGTCATTTTTGCGTATCCTAGCATTTCCCTCAAAGCATCCATCAGTGGGATATTTAATTGAATTTGTCTGAGCATTTCCATGAATTTCCTGTATTGATCATCATTCTTTTGCTTTGCCAACCTCTGAGGGAATGGTGCAGGAATCAACCTCTGCCCACTGCTTTGTGTCTTTTCTTTGCTGGAAGCTTTTTCTACTACATGTTCTGGGAGTTGTTCACCTTCCTTATCCTTACCCTTGTCAACCTATGCTTGCTCGAATACAACATCAGTGAGTTCTGTAGATTCATCTGTCTCTAATGTAACTGGGGTAGTCGGCGTTGTCTCTTTCCTAGATTGAGCAACTTCTTTCTCCCTGTCTAAATCTCTCCCATTCCTGAGACTCACCGCCATGAGCTGATTTGGGTTATGATCCTTTGGATTAATGTTTGTATATACAGGCAATGTTCCTTATTGGCGATTGTTTAAGGCTAAAGATAAGTGTCCCAATTGAGTTTCAATGCCTTTGATTGGTGAATCATGTGCAGCTAACTTCTCTTGCATCTTTCCATTTGTCCCAATAAGTTGTTGCAGCATACCCCTGATTTCGATCATGTTACTATCCTGCTGTTGATGAGGTTGTTGGTAGGCCAACTGTTGCTGGTGCTGCTGATTATAGCCCTGCTGTCTTTGATAAGGCACGACTTGGACTTATGGTCGTGCTCCTCCTGGATTGGATTGGGGTCCGTACTGCTGGTTTGATGTTGGTCCCCATTGCTGCCCACCTTGCCTCTGTCCTCCATAATTATTGACATAATTCATGTCTTCTCTGAAACCTTGGTTATCATTCTCTCCACTCCACGAACACTCATATGACTGGTTTATGCAAGGAGCGCATAAGCCTCCATTTGTGGTATCAACAATGTTCACCTGTTTTGTACCCATCTCATCGATTTTCTTTGTCAACAAGCTCATCTGGGTCATAAGAGTGGCTATGTTTTCTGCATTTGTGTTGTTTGGGTCCAGAGCGACAGAATGCACTATTGGTGTGAGTGTTGTGTCTCTCGTCATCCAGCCTGAATTTTTAGACATCTTGTCAAGAAGAATCTTACACTCTGTGAAGGTTTTGCTCAAGAATGCACCCCCGGCAGAAGCATCTACATTGGCCTTCAGACTGTCAGCCAAACCCATATAGAATCTTTGTCCCAGCATCTGATCCGGAATTCCATGGTGAGGGTACTTCACCAACATGCCCTTAAACCTCTCCCAGGTCTCTTGCAAAGTCTCAGTCGGTTTCTGCCTAAATTGCAATATCTCATCAATCTGCCTCGCAGTTTTGTTGGGTGGATAAAACTTGTTTAAGAACTGCTTGACTAGTTCCTCCCAAGTAGCAATGGAGTTTATTGGGAGCGAATTTAGCCAAGTTTGAGCCTCCCCGGTTACTGACAATGGGAATAGTAATAATTATTGCCTCAGGAGTCACATTCGGTTGTCTTTGAGTGACACATATTGATAGGAAGTGCTTCAGATGTTGTTGTGGGCCTTCGATGTATGACCCGGAGAACAACCCTTTATTCTGCAACAGGTGCAGAATGTTGTTGGTAATCTGGAAGGTCTCCGCTTGTATTGGAGAAACTACAACTGCTGTGGCCAGGTTATCGGCAGTTGGTTGTGCCCAATCATAAAGAGCGGCTTCCGGCACAAGAGGTGCTACCACTCTGACGTTTGGGTCATCTCGATCATTCCTGTTGTTCCCGTTGACGTTGTTTACGTCATCCATTTCAATTTCAATTTGTTCGCTTTGTTTCAGCTGTTTGCTCTTCTTGTTAGCCCGGTTCAATGTCCGGAATGCTTTCTCGGGATCTGAGAGTCCTTCAAAGAGTTCACCAGTTCTAGAGGAGCTTCTAGGCATACACCTGAGTTATAGAAGAGTTCAACCGTGAGAATTTCAATGGAAATAATTTTAACACCACAGAAATTTTATCAAAACTAATAATCCTAGAAATTCTTCAAAGTTGTAATAAATAACATCGTTAGTTCCCCGGCAACGGCGCCAAAATTTGATCATGCCCAACTGTGCCTTATAAAAAGGGACTCACTGGTCGCTGCAAATATATAATCCGGTTCAGTCCGGAGTCGAATCCCACAGGGAACTAACCTATTTACTACAACTTTTACCACTGCTAATGACAAGTTCAAACAATTTCTGGATGCAAGATTTTTGATGGATAAGGAGTAGAATTTAGTTTACTAAGGAAAAATAGCAATGAAACTAGCAATAATCTAGAACAGAGTTGAATTCAATGGTAAAATGATCAAGGGTTATTGATTTTCCCAATTGTCAGATTAATTCCTGACACGTTAGCTATAATTTCATCGTGACACTCTATAAGAAATATGAGTTCTGGGTTACCGCAATTATCTCTCGATCAACTACGATAATTTACTAGAAGCATTCTCTCGAACTACTCTAGCTAACAATTTATACAACTCAGAATGATTCCACCAAAGCTTCGTTATCTCTAATCCCGCTTTTAAATCCAAGTAATTAATCTCTTAACTTACCCGAAATTGGTGTTGTTCAACAACAATCTAACCAAGTATTCTTTCTCAAGCAACACAAGGTAACTAGACACGATTAATCAAGGGTCCTTTCAATTAATCACAAGACAACACGTAGTTGAACAATCATAGAGTAAAAACGGCTCAATCATATCAAAACATGGTCAAGACTTCATCCAACAATTGGTTCCATCAACCCTAGATGACGGGTTTAACTACTCATACTAATAGATGAAAATTCGATAAACAAAGTCATAATCAACAATTAAAAAGAAGAATAAAACTCTAATAGAAATTCTATGTCTTTCTCCCGTGTTCTTGCCTTCAAAATCTCTCTAAAAACGGTTATCCCTCTCTCTTGGACGAATTAGGCTTTATATAGGTTTAGGTTAGTCGCCCTGGAAATTACATAATTGACCCTGGATTTTTGGCTCCGGCTGCCCGTCCGCGATCGCGGATGGACCGCGGATTTGACAACTGTTCTGTCCGCGGCCGCGGATCTGACCGCGGAGCTAATCCTTGCTCTTCTTTCTCCTTTTCGACCGTGCCATCCTCCAATTGGCCTTCCACGCTCCATATTGACTCCAAAACACTCTTTAGCCTCCTCCTAGCTCGGAATGGCTCCTGCAAAACATAAAACTCTTAATTAGAGCATTTTGTTATCTTTTTACATTCAAACGTTGATTAAGTGCGGCCAAATTAGAGTGTAAATAGTATCTAAATTGCATAATTATCGTCTACTATCAATGTACCATTACCAAAAGAAAGGCATTTCTCGGGCATAAATGTGCGTTTGAGATTGTTTATGGTAACTGGGATAAGTCCTTTGCCGCTCTACCCAGGTACATGGCTGCATTGCAACACTTTAATCCTGGGACTGTTGTTGAATGGAAGCTTGAGCGGCATCCGGGAATACCAGAATCCATATTCAGATATGTGTTCTGGGCATTTAAACCAACCATTGATGGTTTTGTGCATTGTTGGCCGGTAATATCCATAGACGACACTTATGTCTATGGAAAGTATGATATTAAGTTGTTGATCACCGTTGCAGTAGATGCTAATGGAAGCATATTTCCCCAAGCATTTGCTATTTTTGCCAATGAAATCCAAGAGACATGGACATTGTTTTTGAACCACTTGAAGGAGAGCATTGTCAGACAGCGTTCAGGTATTTGTCTAATATCTGATCGCCATGGCAGTATTTTATGTTCTGTACAAAATTTACTTGCATGGTAGGAGCCGTATGCCTACCACCGTTACTATGTTAGGCACTTGAAGGCCAACTTCTAGAGGGCTCACCTGAATAAGGACTTACATGATTTAATGTGGATGGCTGCAACAAATCACCAATAGTGTAAATTCAGGAAGCGAATGGAGTTGATTAGGCAGGAAGACCAAGAAGCCTGTCGTTGGTTGATGCGACATGAGTTTGACAAGTGGACTTTGCATAAGTATGGTGGTAGAAGGTGGGGAATTTTGACTACAAATGTATTAGTCTCTCAATGGGTTGTTGAAGTCTGCACGTGGATTGCCTGTTACTGCCATGGTGCGGATGTCATTCAAGCAGATGGAGGAGAGGTTTGTTGAATGATCTAAAGGTGCATCGTATAGAGGTGCATTGTCAGTAAGGCTAGCAGGCTCGGTAGAAGCGGCCGTTGGGCCAGCAGTAACCAACAGAATAATAAGATATTTTAGTATATGAAATATAGAATACTAACGTACGTGTTACAAAAAAATTTAATGGTCATACCATGGTGTCAGCGGGCTCCTACATAAGATCATCCATCCCCAGCAAATTAGTATCGCACAATGTCGCCTCCATGAGGGGCGACAACAAAATCTTTAAAAAAATTAAAAATACTTTAGATATTACTGACTAATCTATAAGGTAAAAACGAATTGAAATAATAGTAATACAAACAAACCTGCGCCTGAGTAGCGACACAATGCTCTGTCGGAACATCGAGGTGCACTGGAGTAGATGAAGTATGTGAAAGATCCTCAGCATCCCTCGGTGATGAGACATAACTCAGTCGTCGCCCACTATGCAACTCTCGTATCGGACGATCAGCAGCAACCGTCGATGGCTCTGGACGATCAGAAAAATATTGATCCTAGTCCTGCTGCGTAATGGTGTGCCCGCGATCAACAATGGAGCTGACAGTGTCACCTGCGAAGTCCCTGGTGACAGCTGAAGGCTGAATGATGGCATATCATGAGGAGAATTGTGTGGCTCAGGGTGGTCACCCGGCTGATCATCTCTAATATCCTCCACGGGTGCCTCATCGCCCCCTTGCTGGGGACCCCGTCCTCGCTGACCACCACGACCACGTGTGCCACCCCTTTCTCTCTGGCCACGCCAATCACGTCTACCACGTTCAAGCTCCACTAGTGGCCCATGATGGCACTCCTCGGGCGGCACATAAGCAGCCTCGTATCCTAAGCGCCCATCCTCTCGGGCACATCTCAATGTGTCAGCAGCAAGATCAGTAACCCGACGGCCAAACACGTACATAGCTGCCGCTCCCTTGCCTGTATGTTGTAGCATCTCTAGTCCCAACTGGTAGAACTGGTGTAAGCCAATAGTTTGCATATCATATAAAATATTAATTACGGAAGGATATTGTAACATTATAAGCAAGTATAACAAATAACATACCAGTGCCACATGCCTCCCAGCGTATGGAATGCACCGACCAGCTACCCGATAAACAGGATCCTGACGAGAAGTCGGGTAACGCTGCGATACCAACCCATCTACTCATGCTCGCCCTCCATACAGTCAGGTGGAGGGTATGGCGGAATCAGGCCATACCTCTGGTCCCAATCCTTAATCCGGGCCTCTAGCCAGGACAAGTATGTCTGGTCAACCATGTAGTGATCATCCCGCTGGTAATGTGTTCTGTGCAAGTGGGCGAAAAAGGTACAAGTAGCGGGCGACCAAATTGGAGAATGACTCGCTCGGTGGCATGATGCTCGACTATATAGAGACATATCAGTGGGACGGAAGAGCTCAACATAGCTTGACCGCGGGAGCAATAATCTGGCAATCCAGCTGTGAGCGCGTTGCTGTATGGCCTCCATACGAACTATTTATTAAACATAAGAATCGTGAGTAGCCGCTTTGCACGACTATGGTTGGCAGGTTACAGATTTGGCTGCCCGGATATTACAGCGAGCCCGGGATAGTGAGCGCCTAGCACACGAGGCTGATTATATGGCGCCAGATTAGTACTATCGTGGGCCAGCAGTGCATCCTGAACGTGGTCGACGTGGTAGGGGTGTGCCACGAGGCGGGGGTGTGCCACGAGGTAGGGCTGTCCCACGAGGTATGGGTGTCCCACGAGGTCGTGGTGGTCGGTGAGGAGGTGGGGATCGGCGAGGAGGTGGTCCCCAACAAGGGGGCGTTGAGGCACTTGTTGAGGATGTTGGAGTTGATCAGCCGGGTGACCACCCTAATCCTAGTGATATCCTGTCATTTAGCCTGGGGCTTACTCCAGGGACTTCGCAGGTGATCCCGTCAGCTCCATTGTTGATCGCGGGCACGGCCTTTACCTCACAGGACTGGGATGCCTATTTTCCTGACCTTCCAGAGGCATCTACGACTGCTGATGCTCGTCCGTACGAGATGAGGATAGTGGGCGCCGACTTAGTTATGGCTCACCACCGAGGGATGTTGAGGATCTTCCACAGGATTTGGTTAGTTTGTATTACTATTACTTAATTTTTGTGTTTATCTCATTGATTATTCATAAATAGCCAAAGCATATTTTTTTTGAAGCCATCATCCTCCCCCGTCGCAGAGGCCACTAGGTGCGACACTCACATACTTGAGACGGATGAGTATATTCAGGATCCCGCTGAGACCGTGGTAAGATATTTTAATTATTTTTATGCAATCAACCCTTACATTACTATTATATATTTCATATACTAAAATATGTCATTATTATGTAGGTTACTGCTGCACCGACGACCCCTTCTACCCAGCCTGCCAGCCTTACTGACGATCATGCTGCAGATCATCCTCCGATAAAGAGGCATCGTGATGAGGATGATCCTGATAGTGTTTCCGGACGGGATGGGATGCGCCTGAGGCCAACGGCTGCTTTAAAGCATAAAGGATGTGGAACACATTGATTTTTTGGATTTTATGTACATATGACAATCAGTAAATAATGAAAACTATTTTTTTTTGTTTACATTACATGTGTATTATGTTCTTATTTCTCCGGTTCTTCATTATTTTAATACTACAACACAAACAAAAATATAGCAACTTAACATAATTTTAATTCAGTACAACAAATGAAAATACAAGACACGGAAAACATAAAAATAAAATATTACACTCAACACATACATGTCATTGGTTAGTCACTACCGCCTAGTATTCTCTGCTCCAACCACTTAAATTTCTCTTCCAGCTTATTTTTTTCTTCTTCCGACTCTTTTAGTTTCTCCTGCAATACCGCAATTTCTCGTTTCATTTCAGACTCACGGCGTCGGTATTCACAGTTCATATTCCAAATATACTGCAAAGATTTTTTGAAGCATTCCTGCTCAATAGTTTCATCATACCATTCCTCAAAATCACAATAATTTCCGTCATTGCCTCCAAGCCTGTTTACACACATCCAGTATCTGCGCCCAACATGACCATCGGACCAATATGAGTTCATCATACAACGTTTGCCACAATATCACATTGGTTGGTCATTGCGTCCAGACATTTGTTAATGAAAAAAAACCCTGCTTTTATGGAAAGTGTTGCTATTTGTTTTGGTTAAGCGCAGATAATAACTAAAATGCGCTAGTTATTTATAGACAAGGCAACACATATAACGTGGTATGTAACCGCGCTATGCTTCGCGTGCTAAAGATTTTTTACGGTACAATACAGCTTTTCCAGGCGAGCAGCTTTTTTAGAAAGGAAGCTTTATCAGGTTGATAAGACAATACACATAACATGGTATGTATCCGCGCTATGCTTCGCGTGCTAATGATTATTTCGGGTATAAGAAAGTTTCTTAAGCTGAACCGAGTCATATGTATTTCAAAGACCTTTTGAATAAATATTACAACATCCATTAACAAAATGCCACTAACATTTAACAAGCGGTTCAAAAAGAGGCAAAAGGGTGAAGGAAGTTCAACAGATCCCCGTGAATCACGTCTTAACACTATCGATCCATACCTTGAAAAAAATATGCTAGGTTGCTACACTGACTTGAATGATGAAAAGTTGTATGGTGTTCTCCGTACCTTGGAAAATCAACCTATCAATATACACACTGATCTCAAAGTCGCAGGGCACATTATTGGGGGTGAAGCGCATTCTACAAAGACTGAAGATATGCTAGGACGAAAAACTACAATGGGTTCCCTTTTAATCAAAACGGTGTGATTACGAAGTAGTGTGTCGCTGGCATGGGCTTGTTGTTGCACAAGCACTGTCCGCAGCCTTCCAAACAAACACACACAAAGATGAACCAGAAGTGATTAGGCATCTGATGAAGGAGATTCTAGAGATGGAAAAGGCATTTGTTGTTCATCATGCAATGGATGATCTTAACTTCTTGAGAGAAACGGAGGATCGGTACTGGGATTTATTAGAAAATGATATATTGCATAGAGACAATGATAATCCTGTTTTCCCAACAGTTTTCGAGTGGGATGGACTACCTAAGTTTTTACCACAGATTTTAGATGTCGGTGTCCCATATTGTTGTAGAAATCAGAGTGGTCTTCTTGATGATGCGATGAAATGCGAGAAATGTGTGTCAACTGGGGCCTAGATTAAGATCCCCTCGGTCTAAGAGGGTACATACACGATGTTGACGAAGAAGTTGAAGACAGTGACAATGAAATAGTGTCAGACAACAACGATAATGGTGAACGACAATTTTTTAGTTGTTTAAATGGGTTTATGTCTGATTGTTGTACTGAAGTATTAATGTTAAATATCAATAAGATTTAACAGCAATGAAAACATAATTTTATTTCATACATCCTTCAAGATAAACAAGTACATACACTTATTACAACCGCATTACAAACAAGATAAAAAAACACTACGTGTATCCTTTATAGTTGGGCACATTAGATGAACTTCCACCAGGAGCTGGATTACCATCGCCACCCAAACTAGCTAAAGGACATTTACGACGGTCGTGTCCTGTTTGTGAGCATATGCCACATTTACGCGCATAAACGATATCACCAACATCCATTTGGTTATGTATACGCGCTCTTTTTTGCACTTGTAGCTTACGCAAATAGTCCTTGTTACACACCATTTTAAATAGTTCCGGCGGCCAATAATGCTCGGCACCCACTGGCTACAACTGCCCACTATATGTGTTTAAGTATGCAGCAATACTGTATTGCTTATCAACATAGTTGGTTGGCCCAAAACCTGTATGTTGAAAGCACTTGATGGCATGTGAGCACGGCATGTGGTATATGGACCATTTCCCACAAGAACACAACTTGTTGGCTTCATTTACGGTGTGTATATTATTTTCCCGGTTTTGATGGATAGCGGTGCGAACTTCAAAAATATTTCGTTCATTGCAACACTGTAAAAATGAATGCCAATGTGCTCGCCTCCTGTATTTCTCAAATCTTTTCATTGGTATTGGCATAAATTCAACATCCCTCTCCATCAAATCTGATGCACCTCTATGCCTTTCAATAAACCTCTCCGCCATCTGTTTGAATGACATCCGCACCATGGTAGTGACAGGCAATCCACGTGCAGACTTCAATAACCCGTTGAAAGACTCTGACACATTTGTAGTCAGCGTTCCCCATCGTCTGCCACCATTCGCATGCAATGTCCACTTGTGAAGCTCATGTCGCATCAACCAATGATAGGTTCTTTCGTCTTCCTGCCGGATCGCTTCCATGCGCCTCCTGAATTTGCATTCCTTGTGATCAGTTGCAACTATCCATATTAAATCATGCAAGTCCTTGTGGGGATATTTCTTTAGGAAATTGGCCTTTAGGTGCCTCACACAGTAACGGTGGTATGCATACGATTCCTGCCATTCGCGAAAATGCTCTACAGAACTTAATATACTCCCATGTCGATAAGATATTAGACAAATACCTGAATGTTGTTTGACAACGTGCTCCTTCAAGTGGTTCAAAAATAGATCCACATCTCTTGAATTTCATTCGCACAGGTGGCAAAAGCTAGGGAAAATATTTGTCCATTGGTATCTACTGCAACGGCTATCAATAACTTAATATCATACTTTCCATAGACATGAGTACCGTCTATGAAATTACCGGGCAGCAATGCACAAAACCATAAAGTGCTGGTTTAAATGCCCAGAACACGTATCTGAATATATATTCTGGTATTCCTGTACCCCGCTCAAGCTTCCATTCAAAAACAGTCCCGGGGTTAAAGAATTGCAATGCGGCCATGTACATGGGTAGAGATGCAAATGACTTATCCCAGTCACCATAAACAATTTCAAATGCACGTTTGCGCCCGAGATATGCCTTTCTTTTGGTAATAGTACACCCATATTCCTGAGGATGGATGTAATA
This sequence comes from Nicotiana attenuata, assembly GCF_001879085.1. Taxonomy (NCBI): domain Eukaryota; kingdom Viridiplantae; phylum Streptophyta; class Magnoliopsida; order Solanales; family Solanaceae; genus Nicotiana; species Nicotiana attenuata. Next base: position 47,117 of record NW_017670808.1, read on the forward strand.
CACTCTTTGATCTTGTACCTTATGGACGCTTCAATGTGTGGAATCAAGAGAAGAGAAATCAAGTCAACATCCAAGTTGAAGTGATTCCCACGTCCATTTCACAATTGTGGGTGCTAATGTATTTACCCACTTTCCACACATTTGTTTTTTTTATCGCACGCAGCATTCAGTTACAACCCGTAAACCATCTACGGCAAACAACCTTGTATACATCCGGAGATGACTCCCATACGATCATCTCACGGTACTCTTTTACGTTGTACATTTTCACCGCCCTGCTTAGGTGCGTCTTATCAGGAAAAAGCATGCCCTTTGACAGCACCGTTGGTCTAGATTCATCTCACATTGCTGTCCGAATTTCGTCAATATCCCTTGTGAGGGCATCTACATCCGGTGTACTTGGCAAATGATCAAGGTAGGGAATATGCCTTGAATGAAACGGTACGTGGGACTCGTACACTCTTGTTCTAACGGGAGGTGAAGCATGTTCAATCGTCAAATCAGGTTCGGCATTCTCTTCCTCTTATTCATCACCCCCGTCGGGGATGGGTGTGTCATCTCTAGACTCATCGGTATTGTTTTCATAATCACTATTATCTTCCTGACTCTGCGCATCTGCCAAATCCCGGGTAAATACGTCGTCTACGGGCAATTGAGTGAGGACAGGACCATCAAGTTGCTCGTTTTCACTGCACAACCAAAAAAATAATGAGTTACTGAAATTGGTCCTAATAATACATATAACTTTATATATTCACTTACAAATCATAATGTGTTGATATCCCATGATGCACATTATCTTGTTGATGCTGACTCCCGGATGGACCACCATGATCTAACACACCAAAACTAGGCATATTCCAACTGGCCGTTAGTTCATAACTTGTAAAATTCATATCTGGTCGGTACCCCCTGTGGAATATATGAGTGTTAATACAAATACAATACACAAAAATATACATCGTAACACAAATGATAATTGAAGTTTACCGCTCGGCTTGTGGATTATGTATACTAGAGGAGAAATTATTTCCTCGCTCCTCATTCGCCCGTGGAGATAAGTTTAGATCCGGCCAAACTCTTTCAATCGGAACCTGTTCGGCTAAAACTGCTCCAAAATAACCACCCGATGATTGAGGGATTTACCTACGTTGCGCAACCTCATTATTGCGAACGTCTTCAGCCTTGACGTACATTTCCAACAATTTTATCACAATAAATTCCCTGTATTCATCCGGAGTCCCCAAAAATCTCTCAGAGTTTCATCGTCTTCGATGTTAAACTCAGCATAACAAGCAACCCCTTGCATAGTCACAGAATACGAATATCTTTCGGTTATTTTAAGATTCAACGAACATTTACTCACACTCATTCTAATACATAACAACAATACTAATCTATCGTACTTCATTGTAAATGGCAACTTAACATGACACTGTAGAGATAAACTATAGCTAATTGAGTTGTTCGCCACCACAACCTCACCCCCCCCCCCCCAATACAATGAAACCCTAATTTTTCGCTCTTCAGACATTATGATAAAATACAAAACAACTTAACAGAAAAATTTCAAAGCACTTGAAAAATTTCAGAACACTTGAATATGTTTATGAATGGATTTTTAAATCCTTCACCTTTTTAAATAAGGCAAAAATCGGCCCGGGGTGCAATTATTAGAGGTATAGCATTTTTAAAAAAAAATGTTATACCCAGTTGAATTATTGTTATGTCAGTTAACCACAGAAGAATTATTTGTGGGCCCACTTAATAAGGCCAAACGGCCGTTAAAGTATAGCGTCTTTTAAAAAGACGATATATATATTTTGGTAACTATTTTTTTTCCCACACATTTCGGTCATTTGAGTCAAAAGGAACCACATTTTGGTTCCTGATTCTCCTGGATATGGTGCTCAACGTCTCATTTTTCAAGAAGATTTGTCACTGATCATTCAAAACTCAATAGACTGAAAAATGGAAGGTGGGACTCAGAAAAATACTCCCTCCGTTCCAGTTTATATGAACATATTTCTTTTTTGGTCCGTTCCAAAAAGAATGACCCCTTTCTAAATTTGGAAACAATTTAGCTTAAACTTCCAATTCTACTCTTAATGAGAAGCTTTTATAACCACACAAATACTCTGGGCCCCTTTTTGACTTGTTTAGGACCACAAATTCTAAAAGTCTTCATATTTCCTTAAACTCCGTGCCCAGTCAAACAGGTTCACATAAATTGGAACGGAAACATACCTGAAGAAAAAATAAAGTTTATTTGAAACGTTGATGTAGATTTTTTGAAATGTTTAAAAAATGTAGTTGGAAGTAATGTTTGGAAATGAATTTCATTTGAGAAAAAATTGTAGATTTGTGAGTAACAACTACTAGTTCACCACCAAAGGATGTGGTGCAGTGGATGAGACTGCTCTACCCTTAACCAGAGGTCTCGAGTTCGAGCCTTGGGTATGGAAAAATCCTTGGTAGGGAGCACTTCCCCCTGAATGGGGCCTACGCGGAGAGAATCCGGATATAGTCGGGCCCCAATGCGGATACCGAACACCGGGTGGGAAACAAAAAAAAACTACTAATTCGCTTGAAATACAGATTTTTCAATATTTTAGATACTATAGTATAGTTTAATATTTAGATTTTTACCTCCTATAGCAAAAGTTAACGCCTTATTTATTTTAAATAAATACCATTTTAAAAAATTATATTCTATAGATACCTTTTAATGTTTATAGCAAAATATCTAATTTTGGTTACCTCATATCCCTAAGCCACTAAATACGCTATTCAGTTATACTATTTTTTTCTCTCTCAACTTTGATACATGTCATTCTCTTCCCACGCTCTCTCCTCTCTCTTTATTCTCTTCTCCTCCCCGCCGGCGCAATTATGCTCACCGCCACACCACCATCTTCTGCTTCTAAAATCAGAAGAACAAACAGCGCTGATGGTTCAACGACTAAACTCTTTGTAAAGTTAAGTCCTTCGACGCTTCTACCCCTCGGGCCAAATATATTGCAAGCAGGATGATCCCTATCTTCCCCTTCTAGTAGATAAGCTCTCCAGTACCAATCCCTATCTTGAACAGTTACAAAGTATTTACCATCCAATCTTTTCTCGGATTCGGTCCTCTTTTGGCCACCAAACATTGGATGAAGTAGAATATTACCCAATACCTTAATATCGGCTTCAGCAGCCCTCATAACAACATGATTAGACAGTGCCTCTTAATTTCAAATATACCTTGACCAAATTGTCTCTGATTTGATCGGATTGGTTTTGAGGCGGCAATTGGTAATTTATTGAATCGGATTCAAGGACCCATTGGGGCTGAGCAACTTGATTTTCTATTAATATATTTTAATATATTTTCAATGTATCACACTGTATTTTCATGTATTTTATTGTATTTATTGTCTATTTTTTCATTGTAATTCAATGCATCTCGCTGTATTCCATGTATTTTATTGTATTCACTATTTTTTTTCCCATTTGTTTTTCAATGTATCCCGTTGTATGCTATGTATTTCATTGTATTTACTGTCTGGCTATATGCCATGAATGTATTCATATATTTTTTAATTAATATAATTTATGTATTCAGATGTATTATATAATTTCTCTGAAGATTGCTATGTTTTTGGGGTATTTTTCGGTTGAGAATCTTTTTTATAACTGGAAATACAAAATTTGTGTGCTGTAATTGAGTTTGTTGAGTTATATTAGGAGTCTATTAGGTTAATTGATTCACTTTCCATTTAAAAATAGTGTAATCCCATGTTTCACGCCGTGAATACAGTCGAATACAATAATCTGTCTAGCTGTAATCCCATGTTTCACGCCATGAATACTGTCGAATACACTCGAATACAACAACTGATTAGCTGGACTTCCCTGATTCACGCCTATTTTTACTATTGTATTCATGAATACAGTAGCTTAAATACATCTAATACATCTTATAACAACAGAAAAAGTATCTACAATCCGTAATATAGCAAATGGTATCTATAGATAGCTAATTACCACTAAAAGATAGTGCTTTATGAAAATTTCTCTTTAAAATATTTGCAAACAAAATCAGAATTTGCAATTATGAACATCAGTTTGCAAATAGATCCCTCCGTCCCAAATTATTATCGGCCATATTTTGTTTCTCAAGAGTTAATTTGATTAATTCTTAGAGCTAAATTGAATTAAATCAACTCAATACAGTTAAAAATATATTTTAAAATGTCGAGCAAAGTTCATTCAGTCTTAAGCTCGCAAAGCGAGACATAATTTGGGACGGATGGACATCTATATATAATTAAAAGCAAGGGATAAAAGCCTCTCATGAAGCCAAATGGGAAAATCCTATCACGACACATGTCACATTAAGACAATTCTCCTACATATTAGGAAGCACACTAATAAGGAAATATAATTTAACTTTTAATAGGTTTGTAAATACAGGTAATTTAGTGAAAATTTTTGGATAAAAATTTTTCGAAACCGTGCAGTTCACAAAATCAGTGAAAATTTTTGGAAAAAAACTCCGAAACTGTTCAGTTCACAAAATCTGGGAAAATATTTGGAAATAAATCTTCCGAAACCGTTCACTTCAGAAAATGTAAACCTTCTTCTCTATTTTTTAATTTAAAATACTTTAAAATCATTAAATGAACGTGGGTTGTCAACCTAAACCGTTCAAACTTCCTTTTACATATATTGATTTTATTTTATATTTGTATTAATTATTCTTAAAGGAAAAAACCATTCAAATTTCCTTTTACATATCTCATTTTATATTTTTTTAATTATTAACAAATGAAATTAATTGAACGTGTGGGAAAACGTTTTACTCCACAAAAATAGGTTAACAAATTTGACCTTCAATTAATCCTAAATTGTCTCTGCAACTGTCTAACCCACGATGTAGTCTACTTCCTACCAACTGCTCCTCAAACCGCAAAATTTTTATTTCTTCCTTACCTACACCTGCTTGAATTCTATGGTGTAGATTTTCTACGAAGATTTCAACATAATCTACGGATTAGTCAAAAGATGGCCGCTAAGTTTGATTTCATCAACGATATAACCATTTCAAAGATGCAATGGAAGTTGAAAGTTCGGGTTGTCCGTATGTGGGAAAAACCGGATCGTTTTAATCCTGGCTCTATATTCTCGATTGAATTGGTTCTACAAGATGAAAAGGTATTTTTAATATGTTATTGCCCTCCTATTCCGTATAACTGTGGATACTTTGTAGTTGTTGTTTTCCCTTTGACAAATGCACGCATTTTATTATTTGTACATTCGAAATAATGGTTATGGAATCAGATTGACGGAAAGAAGAGCATATTAGTATTTTTTCTACCTAATTCCTTTTTCCTGTTTGAACTTTAAATATCAATATACATACATTTCTTTTTATCTTTCACATTGTTATATTCAATATAGACAGATTTATTTTGCTCTTCCACATTGTTATATGAATATTTGGTTTAGTTGCAACTGTAAAACAGGTTTACTGGCAATGCTCTGCCAGTAAACAGGTTTACTGGCAATGCTCTGCCAGATTTACAAGGATTTGTATTTCAAAATTCTGTTTTACTAGAATGGAATTTCTGTTTTAGTAAATTTGCATGAATGCCAAATCTGCATTTTTTCCTTTATTACTGTAACAAATTATTTTGTTTAACTGTACTGTTTAAAAGTATAGTTAATATAAATACTATTACTATAATAATTTGTAATATATTTATTTATTGTAATTTCTTTGTAGGGCGATCGTATACATGCTTCTATTGGCAAGTCTGTTTTGCATATTTTCAACAGAAAAATTAATGAGCATGGATTATATGTTATGGCAAACTTTATCGTTTGCCAAAACAAGGAGAGGTTCAACACCACAAAACATACATTGATGCTGACGTTTACTCAACGGACAACAGTGGCTGAAACCATTGATTCACTATTTCCAATGAATATCTTTGATCTCCGATCATCAATTGATAGATAAAGTTGATGTCAACGAGAATGAATTATTTGGTAATATTTATGTTTACTTTAATTTATTTTTACATATATTTTTTTTTATAGATTGATGCTACTTATTTTAACATCATTTTTTTTTCTTTAGATGTTATCGGAGAAATTGTCAATTTTAGTGAGGTACAAACGCAAAAACAAGGTGAAATTAGTAGGAAGTATATGGATATCAAACTAGAAGATGATGAGTAAGAATAAACACACAACTATTGATTAATCATAGATTTGATAAATAGATATACTAAGCATTATACACTATTTCTATTGGACAGGAGGAACAAGTTATCTGCTACATTCTGGGGCGAATTTGTTGATCAAGTTATACCTCACCTTTTAAGTTCTAACAACCAGCGTATTATTGTTATTATGCAGCTCATAAAAGCCCATAAATTTCAAGGTAACATGTAACTATTAAATTTGACATTACTTTGTCTAACTTATTCATTACAGATTACTAATAATTATTTTTTACAGATTCATATTCTGTGCGCAACACTTGGAATACATCAAAGTTGTGGATTAATCCTACATTTCCTCAATCGGAAGAGTTTAAATCACGGTTACATATATTTAATCATGTATCTACCCTCATATCTATCTTTTCACGTATAGTTCTAACTGTAATCCTTATTTATAAATATAGATTAAATGCTGTTTGGGATACTTGCTCTGAAAGGCTGACTCCAACCATCTCTCAACAAAGTTACTCCGTTTCGGATGAGTTAGACAAGGGCATTGCTGAAGTTAAAACAATTGCCCAATTAGTGGAGTCCATGCAAGTGAGTTAACTCTTTTTATCTTATTTCTTTGAATTTTTAGAACACCATATTTTGGGCAATTGTTTTGTTCTTATTATGAATATATGATCATTACTAGATGGAAACACAAACATATAATATATGTTGGTCTGCCCCTGCTCCACATTTTATCAAATCTTCCAGTCCCGTTTTATACACAATATATTCCAATTTTCTTAAGCATTTTGTCCATGCTAATTTATGGATGTCCTACTTTATATCTTCATCTCTCATATGACATATTGGTTGAAATTTTTAATTTTTGTAATATAAAGATGCAAATTACTTATTCTTAGTTTTTAGTTGCACATATACCCTCTCTGTATACGTCACAGCGTAAAGTTTAATCGTTTTATTAAACAGGAAGGTCCCTGTTGGATTGTTGCAAGTATAGAAAATTTAGAACTTGAAAAAGGATGGTCGTATGTCAGCTGCAAGAAGTGTCAAAAGAAGGTGGATAAAGTAGGAAACATTTTTCAATGCCCAAACCCCAAATGTAAAAATGAAGATTACTCAACACTTATTAGGTAAAAGCAACAACTCTATTTGCTTAATTCATAAAAAATGTACATTTATATCTTAAATGTTTGCTGTGCAATTAGGTACAAGCTTCAGGTTAGGGTAATGGATAGTACAGGATCTATTTCCCTATTGCTTTGGGACCGCGAAGCCATGTTTCTCATAGGCAAATCGGCAAAAGAATTGAAGGAAGGATTTCTTGAGGTATATAAACTAATTATATTCATATTTCTTTTTATATAAATTATAACGCAAAGTTTCAATGTAGAATACTGGAGGTGTTGATACGTTTCCGTATCCAGTAGAGCTTAACAATGTTCTCTAAAGAAAACTCATGTTTAAGGTTATTGTCAAGAGCGAGAACATTCAACTGCAAAAGGAAGTTTATAGTGTTGTTAAGCTTACTGATGAGGAGCAATTGATAAAGAAATATATGCCTGATACACCTTCAAATGACTTAACTGTATGTCATCTTTACTCACAAACGTCATAACATATTTAATATGCATATTTCCTATATATTGCATAAATTGAATGTTTTTTTTAAACTCATTTATTTATTGTCTTGTGATAGGAACCTGACTTCAATAATAATCAAATCTTTGATGCAGAGAAGGAACGCGAGGTAAATACATCGATCACTTTTAATTGTTCCTTTAGTATGACACATTCTTATATATCTATAATGATATGTTTCCAAGTAAATTTAGACATCTGGACATTTTTTAATAAGTTTAATACTTGTGAAAGTTAACTTTTTCTATTTTATAGCAAGTTGGAAACTCATGATTAATATTTGTTTACATTATTGACTAATCTAAATAATAATTTTCAAGGTATATATTAATAAAGCTATAGAAATTATAATTTCACTACTTATTTTCACATATTTTTGTATTTTATATATGCAGGATTCTACTGAAGAGAATGAGTTAATCGATATTGCAAATACACCTGCCAAGATAAGTTTAACTAATGTCGCGACAGTGGTTGAAGAAGGTCCGAATACACAGCTGTCAGAAAATAAAATCAAAAGACCATTTAAGAAGAAGAAAACAACATAAGGTGTTTACAAATGTAACCCTTGGAGAAAGCGACAACTGTCTGATTAGTCTTATTAGTAGTTGTATTAGTTATGAACAATGTATTTTAATCAGGATGGCACGTTTATGCTGTTTAACTTTTCTGTTTTAGTTAGTTTGCAAATTTTTGACCTATGGACGACATCTTTCAACCATTTCAACATTTTTTGTGGTAGTAAAGTATGTCTTTTTAACTGCTTTTACTGTTTTGTAATTTAGTATGTACAAGTAGATTCGTGTTGTCAACTTATTAATATACTAACTTACATTACACTCCGTACCTAAATACTTATATTGTAATTAATATACTAACTTATAATATACTTCTTAGGTAATTAATCAGAATTAACAACTGAACTTTTATTTACAATACAGTCGTTTCTCTTTTGAACAGAGTGGTTACATGTTTTGATTTGCCAAAACTTATCAAGTTCCTATTTTGCCTTTAATTTTCAGAATTGCTCAATTTGTTTCACAATGTGTTCTGATGTCCTGTAATATTCGAAATAGCTTCAGCAACCTTTTGTTTAAGTTTTTTAACTATTAATGCTCAAACAATGAAGCTTTATATCCAATACTGATGTTTGTCCTTCATTCACCTTTTAATGTCTTTGCAAAATATTGTTTAAATCCATCAATATGTTCAAATAATTTGCATGTCGTATGTTATAACATTGACATGTTGTAGCATTACTTATTGTTTCATTGGTCATATTTCAGATATGGCTAAAAAAGGACACGTTCGAATTACTCTAAATGCGAGTTCTCAAATTCAAAGAAGGGGACAACGTATAAGGGTACGCAGTCGCAGCCATTATTCCTTTAATCATTCTGACTCAAACACTGAAGTCATCAGGAATGTCCCAATTGCAATACAAAATAAGTTAAGGGATCGAAGGGCAGCACGAAGGGAAAGAGAAAAGAAATTTAAAGAGCTTAGGGCTTCGCTAAATGAAGACATTGCTAATTATCATGTTACTAGAGATGCGTTATTTGATGCTATTGATCAGATGAAACTATCAGATTGGCATGCATTAGCAATATTAATAGATTCAATTGGACAACCTTTAGGTAGTATTTTAACTGAAATTTATCAAGAGGTTTGGCCAAGTAAACCTTTTTGCGTTTATGTTTTTTTATTTGAAGCTGAGTGGGAGACCTGTCTGTACAACTATTTATATCACTTTTTCCATAATTGCTATTTACATAATTGTTCCTTACAGATGGTCTTTTTGTTCACTGCTTACAAATGATCCATATTTCCTACTTCATCTTCTTTTATCTCTGTTTTTCTTTTTGTGTAATTAACAAACGTTATTCTTATTAATTATCATCGATTTTGGATGGCTCAAAAGCTCTATCAATGTTCACCGTCCACTTTCATAAGTTTTTACTTAACTAATAACTTATGTCATTTAATGAAATTACTATTTTTTGGATTTCATAACTTTTTTTACTTGCAATTTAGGATATTATGATGGACATACATTTACTAAATTTTATGTCATCTATTGTAATTTAGTATGTACAAGTAGATTCGTGTTGTCAACTTATTAATATACTAACTTACATTACGCTCCGTACCTAAATACTTATATTGTAATTAATATACTAACTTATAATATACTTCTTAGGTAATTAATCAGAATTAACAACTGAACTTTTATTTACAATACAGTCGTTTCTCTTTTGAACAGAGTGGTTACATGTCTTGATTTGCCAAAACTTATGAAGTTCCTATTTTGCCTTTAATTTTCAGAATTGCTCAATTTGTTTCACAGTGTGTTCTGATGTCCTGTAATATTCGAAATAGCTTCAGCAACCTTTTGTTTAAGTTTTTTAACTATTAATGCTCAACAATGAAGCTTTATATCCAATACTGATGTTTGTCCTTCATTCACCTTTTAATGTCTTTGCAAAATATTGTTTAAATCCATCAATATGTTCAAATAATTTGCATGTCGTATGTTATAACATTGACATGTTGTAGCATTACTTATTGTTTCATTGGTCATATTTCAGATATGGATAAAAAAGGACACGTTCGAATTACTCTAAATGCGAGTTCTCAAATTCAAAGAAGGGGACAACGTATAAGGGTACGCAGTCGCAGCCGTTATTCCTTTAATCATTCTGACTCAAAGACTGAAGTCATCAGGAATGTCCCAATTGCGATACAAAATAAGTTAAGGGATCGAAGGGCAGCACGAAGGGAAAGAGAAAAGAAATTTAGAGAGCTTAGGGCTTCGCTAAATGAAGACATTGCTAATTATCATGTTAGTAGAGATGCGCTATTTGATGCTATTGATCAGATGAAACTATCAGATTGGCATGCATTAGCAATATTAATAGATTCAATTGGACAACCTTTAGGTAGTATTTTAACTGAAATTTATCAAGAGGTTTGGCCAAGTAAACCTTTTTGCGTTTATGTTTTTATATTTGAAGCTGAGTGGGAGACCCGTCTGTACAACTATTTATAATTTTTTTAATTAAGCAAAGTTTGTTATTTCTTTACATGAGTAACTTTCATTTTACTATAATTTATTGATAATAGTATTACATTAAATCATTAACATAATGGAATAACACTAACTTATTCTTATATGAGTGGAGTTGCTATGCGGCATATTTTTTCAAGCATGAAGAAAACTATAATGCTTTTTAGATTATTGATCCACAAAAAATCATTAAATGTTTTGTAATCTTCTTTCTTTTGACATTATTAACGAGCAGCATACAGGATCATGAAAAAATCTTATACGACTTTCAGAGATTAAAATTGATAAATATTTTGGTAAAAAAATAAATTACTTCATTATGAAGAAACCTACACGAGAATAATACAAAAGTTGGAATAAGCATTTAGGAATAGGGACTTGGCCTTTAAGCTGTTACAGTAGTAACTAACTGACACCTTTTGGTTTTTTTTTTACTAATTCACAGGAAACCCTCAACAGCNTCACTCTAACATGTAGCAAAACACAACAAAAGCCCTATATATTAAGGGATATTAAACAGCAATTACGACCTAACCCAACCTCCCCCTAAAAAACCCTAAACAGAGCAAAATCCCCATAAATAGAAGGAAATGAAGAACAATAAAGACAAAATATGAAGAATAAATGAAGAAACTTACCCCACAAACTTTGATAACAACTGTACAGATGAAAATCCCGGCAAGAACGACGGAGAAGAGAGGAGCGACTCACTGTTTCGATACTATCTAAGCCCTAATTTAGTGGGGTAATTGTAAAATGAGGGAAAATGTGGGTTTGGGGGGTAAATAATTTTTTATCCTATTTGGCCATCAGATGTGACTTGGAGCCTACGTGGATATATTTTATTGACGTGGCGTCCTACGTGTAGGCGATTGTCAAACACGCACTGGCAGCCTCCTTGGATAAGCGTTTATTATTCATGTTTTGAATGAGTATAAGTGTTTAATTGGCAAATATGTAAGTTTGGGGACCGGCATGACAAAGTGGGTGAAGTACAGGTGCCATTTAGGCCATTCTGCCTTTTTTTAATTATTAACAAATGAAATTAATTGAACGTGTGGGAAAACGTTTTACTCCACAAAAATAGGTTAACAAATTTGATCTTCAATTAACCCTAAATTGTCTCTGCAACTGTCTAACCCACGATGTAGTCTACTTCCTACCAACTGCTCCTCAAACCGCAAAATTTTTATTTCTTCCTTACCTACACCTGCTTGAATTCTATGGTGTAGATTTTCTACGAAGATTTCAACATAATCTACGGATTAGTCAAAAGATGGCCGCTAAGTTTGATTTCATCAACGATATAACCATTTCAAAGATGCAATGGAAGTTGAAAGTTCGGGTTATCCGTATGTGGGAAAAACCGGATCGTTTTAATCCTGGCTCTATATTCTCGATTGAATTGGTTCTACAAGATGAAAAGGTATTTTTAATATGTTATTGCCCTCCTATTCCGTATACTGTGGATACTTGTAGTTGTTGTTTTTCCCTTTGACAATGCACGCATNCATGAGTAACTTTCATTTTACTATAATTTATTGATAATAGTATTACATTAAATCATTAACATAATGGAATAACACTAACTTATTCTTATATGAGTGGAGTTGCTATGCGGCATATTTTTTCAAGCATGAAGAAAACTATAATGCTTTTTAGATTATTGATCCACAAAAAATCATTAAATGTTTTATAATCTTCTTTCTTCTGACATTATTAACGAGCAGAATACAGGATCATGAAAAAATCTTATACGACTTTCAGAGATTAAAATTGAAAAATATTTTGGAAAAAAAACAAATTCTTCATTATGAAGAAACCCTACACGAGAATAATACAAAAGTTGGAATAAGCATTTAGGAATAGGGGACTTGGCCTTTAAGCTGTTACAGTAGTAACTAACTGACACCTTTTGGTTTTTTTTTTTACAATTCACAGGAAACCCTCAACATCTACTTTTCAGATGCGCACTTGATAACCTGCTCATTATGCAATAGTTCGCCAACCATATAGGATATATAAATCGCATTAGGCAAGTCCGGTGCGACTAGCTTTCCATTAAGAGGCTACTGGTAAGGGGAAGTGATCTTACGTCTCCCACGTGGGACATCACTCAATCAAGCAACCAACTCAAACTTTGTTGCAATATATAAACAAATGCATCCCTATTAGAACCATTGTCTTTTTAAATAAAGTTCTAAAGCCACGATTTTTTTAAGCTAATTATGCTTTATTATGATGAACGCATAAATTATACTATGAAAAATGTTTACTTTTAATTTTTGTTTTCCTTACTTAACAAAATCCGCAAATTATACAAGTACTTATATAGTATATATAAAGGGATTTTTACACAAATAGCTGCCAATATTTATTCTTTATCTTTTTTCAGTCAAATTTATAATTTATACATTAGTTACACACACACAAACACACAAACACACACACACACACACACACACACACACACACACACACACACACATATATATATATATATATATATATATATATATATTATACTATACGTTCACTGACTATTTTTCGTTTAAGAGATTAGCTGAGCGACTCTTTTTGTTAATTCTCATTATAGAAAAGAAAACTTTACATTTGTCATTGTGCCAATTGCCTCTATTAACCGTAATATTTATATTTAGCTTTTAAAATAACGCAATAATATTTTATACATATTTTCTCTAACACTTTCAGCGCATCGCGCGGGTACGATACTAGTATATTTAAAACCAATAATTTACATTTTGGTCCGGTAAAATCCATTATTTATTTTTATTTTGGAAGGATGCTATTGTCTGAATCCCACAAAAACATACAAAAGCAACTGATAACATAAACCACTCCTCAAAAGTTTGAACCTAATCAAATAGTATATCATATCTTATGAAAAGATTGAACCGAAAAGACGGACCAAAAAGTAATCTTGAAATTGATAATAGAAACCCTTTAAATCCAAGATTTCAAATGAAAAAACAAAAGGGACAACCACAAAAGAAGGCCTCATGTCTTTGTGTCCCCTAAGCCTAAGCCACATTAAATTATACTTTTTTAATAATTTAGTGGCTTTAATGATTAATTGTTTATTTAGATAGACACAAGGGACAAAAAGTACCCAACTTCTGCAGATATCCTAAGTACAAATTCGTATCCTCTGCCCAAAGATGTTAAGAAGAATAAAGTCATCACCAAATAACATTAAGGGGTAGTTTGATATGATGAATAAATAAAAATAATTTGGGATAAAACAATATAGTACCATTTTATTCTTATTTGATTATTAATTCCGGAATAAGTTATTTTAGAATTAAAAATAGTATTGTGATAACTTATAACTAATAGAGAGTGCAATAATAATCTCCGAATAAATTATCCCAGCATAAAGCAATTAAATTGACAATTTGAAGATTAATATAACATATCAAACAGTCAATAAAAAATTATACCGAGATACTAATCCCAGCATAATTTGCACACAAACCAAACGACCCCAAAAATTATGTAAACAAACTATGATGGATTTCAATAATTTATATATGTAATAACAATAAGAGCAAAGTACAAAGTACAAACAAATCATTTCTTACCCTTCTTTTCTTTTCCATTGGCAAAAAAAGACCCCAAACCAAAGAGATTAGCAGTACCCTTAGTAATGAAAGTAGGTGGCACATTCAAAACAGGATTAATGCAAACCCCATTACCATAATTATGCCCTAATCCATAATTCTTTCTCAATGGTGGCTTTTGTGATGATGGAAATGTGTAAAAATTAGCTGCAGATGTATTCATATTCTTCATTTTCTTGAATTGTGCATTGTTTTTCTGACCTTCTGAACCTGTAGAATTGCTACGTGATAGTAAAGGTAAAGACCAAAATGAGCTTTTCTTGTTGCTATTAACACAATGAAGACTACTACTTCTCCTTATGCGCCAAAAGGATTTGGTTTGATCTTTTTGTTTCAAGATTTCTTGGTTTGAACTATCATTTGGTGTTGGTTGATTTGGAGAAGAATTTAAAGGTTGAGTCTTGGATATAATTTTCAAGATTTCTTGGTTTAAAGTGACATGTTTTTCTTGTAGTTGAAGAGGTCGAATTAAGCCATCTAAGAAAAGCTCATCTGCTGAAGAAGTTTCTGTATTTGTGTTGTTGGTAATACAGAAATCGAAATCAGAATTAGAATCTGAGCAAATTAATGGGAATTTTTCAGCAGAAGAATTTGCATTAGAATCCTTTTGACTAAGATCATCAGAAAAAGAAATTCTTGGACTTGTTACTAGAGTTGGAGCTTCTGAGATCATATCAATTGCCATTTTCTTTTTTTGGTAGAATTACTGAGAGTAAATTGGAAGGACAAAGAAAAAAGAAAAATTCAGAGAATGGTCAGAAGTCAAAAGAACAAAGGGTAGAAATATGGTCTAATGAATTCTTGTTTGCTTTAGTAGATAGATAGGAGTAATGGCTTTTATGTTGAAAAATAAAAATAAATTACTGTGGATTTTAAAGATCAAAGGCAAGTCTGGTCCATGCACAATGAGTGCACATGGAGGGAGAGTTAAGAAGTACAATAAGTTTATACGAGTTATCTCTTTTGTTTTTTATTCGGTGTCCGTTATTTTTATTAGGGTTTGACTAAATTCGAATTCACGACGAAAAGTTCTACATTGAGAATAAGAAATATCTCTATACTCAGAACTCAAACCGAAATCTTTAATTAAGGATGAAAAAGTACTTACCGCTCCACCACAACTGTATCTTACTACAAGGACAAAAAACTTTTACTTTTGAGCAAGTACTCAGTCAACTTTATCCCTTAGATATAATTCTTTACTAGTATTATTTTATAGAGTCCAAATTTAGTACTCATGTTGGTTTGCAAGAGTACTGAGATATGACAATTTTACAACAACCTCACATTATTATAATGGAATATACAGCATAGCATGAGGGTCAAAAATACTTCCACTATGCGGATAGAATTATTTATACCCTACGTTGTATTTTCCGGTCCATCACTACTCTAACGTCACAAAAATTGGTGTAAAAATATTCTACCGCAATTAGGACCTTTCACTGTGACAACATCATCCTACGTGGCATGATATCTCGATGAGGTGGACACCACGTAGCATGCCACCTCAGCATTCCAATTCATTTTAGCCCCTTTCCCCATTTCTTCTTCCACCACCACCACCACCCTCGCAACCCAATTCTTTTCGAGTTTTTATTGTTGTATTCTAAATTATAAATTACATAAGTTGCAAAAATATTAATTAAGAAAGAAAAATTTAGTGTTTTTACCTTTCCGAGCCAATCGGGTCGATCAGAAAAATGTGATAAATACTTCGCGCCACATGCCAACTATTGGTTTATTGCCACAATAACAATCAATTACGATAGAGAGAGGAGTTGAGCATTTATCTTAAAGCATAATCAATCCCTTATAGTGAATCTTCAGAGTGATGCTGCATCTCGAAGCATGATTTTACTACTGAATTTTTTTATTAATTTTTATGGATAATTACTCAGCTTTTATTTATATTGCACCAAAGTTATTAAATTATTTATAATTAAAAAATAAAGATCACTCAATTTGCAAATACCATAAAGTAATATTATAATGACCACTGCCACCATGTCTCATTTGTTTCCTCCTATCTATTTTCTGTGATACTTAAAAACGTGAAACTTTTTTATTATAAAAGTAATTTAATAATGTGATACAATAAAATAAATACCATCCATGAAGTTAACCCCTTACTTTCACTTTCTTTTTTTGAGTATTATCACGTGTCAGAAACTATTTGCATTCACTAGCCAACACAGTGATAAAATTTGTATAATTTTTGTATATAACATACAGAATATATATATATATATATATATATATATATA
>NW_017670808.1:65704-78091 GCF_001879085.1 Nicotiana attenuata
GAACTCCCGTAAAATTTGCGGGAGTTCCAGCATAGTCATCCTGGAACTCCCGTAAAATTTACGGGAGTTCAAGCATACTTATGCTGGAACTCCCGTAAAATTTGCGGGCGTATTTTTCCGGATTTTGAACAGTGTTTTTGCTCAGATTTAAAGTGGCTAAATTTCGATGACTTTTGAAACTTAGCTATTTTTCAACGACCAATGGTAAATCTGGCTATTTTTGAATTTCTCCCCTATTGCCATGTATTCCAAATGGAGTGCAGGCAAAAAAGACGGCTAGGTGTCAATTCACCACGAGATCTGTTGGTTGCCAAAGTAGACCCCTCATTTTAGTCTTCAAATAAGTTTTACTCCTTATTTAATAATAATAATAATAATAATAATAATAATAATAATAATAATAATCACTTTAAAACAACGAAACAACTTTAAAGACGAAAGAAGAAACTTTTTTGTTGTTTCAGGTGACCCCGTTTTCGAAAAAAAAAAAAAAAACCACGTGAAACAAAAGAAAGTTCTTTTTTTTTTAAATGCCAAGTAGATAAGTGAGCATAAGAATCACTACTTTGTTTTGAACTCTATCAGAGCCAAACAAAGAAAGAAGCGTTATGGAGAAAGAAAACGGACAAAAGATATCTGACTTTGTTTGTTGCGAAGGTTTAAGACTGTCCTTTTTTTTTTTTTTTTAATTTAATCCTAACCAATATAATTCAAAAATGAAATTCCTCTAAATATAATGTGGTGCTCCTCATTCCATTTATGTTACATCACATATAATGATCAAGTTTTTATGTTACTTGTTATCTTACACGCTTTAAAGGGGATTGTCACATAAATAGTCGGCCATATTTACTGTTTATTTTTTCTAGTCGGTATACATAAATTATATATTGAATATATATTGTTATACACATAGTATACATGAGTTATGCATATCTTATACATGGATCTGTCGGCTTTTTTTAATTTAAGAGATTAGGCGTGAGTTGCTATTTATGTTGGGCTAAAACGGCTCAATGACACTCTTAACATGGTGTGATATTGTCCGCTTTGGGCCAAGCCCGCACGGTTTTCCCCAAAAGGCCTCACACCATTAAGAGATCCCTACACCTTATATGTAGACTCCCAATCTTTTCAGCTACCAATGTGGAACTTTTTTCGCACACCCAACAATTTAGGTTAATTCTTCTTGAAGAAAACGTCTCCAGGTGAAGTTATATTACCATCACATCCATTTATTCTGAAACAAAATTCCTCATCTCAATTAAAAGTTGGAACGCAATGATCTGAGATGATGAGAAATCAGTATCTATAAATTTGATGGACCAACCATGGCGTGGGAGGTGAGATATATCAATAGCTCTCATTCGCCACAAACATAATCTCATTTTTCTTTTTTATTTTTTGTGACAAACATTCGCTACGGTACGGTAAAGTACACATATAGCCCTTAAAGTGGACGGTCTTGAATTTTTATCCCCGTTTGCCTCATTAACAGGACTTCAAGTTTAACAAATATTGGCTCTCGCTTGCTCCACGAGCAACACTTTTAACTTTTGACCTTGAAATTTTGCATTAGAGCAAGCGGGAGTCAAAAGTTAAAGACCACCCCTAAAAGTGTCATATTTCTGCAATTTATGTGCATAAATTATATATCCACATGTACATGAAAGCACTTGGATCCATGTTCCAACTTCAAACATATAACTCCATTTTCGCTATTCTTTTTCCCACTGGCCACAATTTTCATATATATACACACACTTGAGGGCAAGATAATCGATGCTGCACCTACATGTTTGAGTATAGAGTCCATATGTGAGAACCCATGTACTCCTTTTTATATAGGAGTGGTAAACAAAACAAAATATGACCTATTAAACAACTATTTCCCAGTCTATGTGACTTCTGATCAAAGAGTGGCTAAGCTGTAACTCTAACATGGCCTTGAAGGCTGGCCTGGGTTACATTTCAATACGAGTATACTGTGGACTTCAGACCAATTGAGAGATATATTTAAATTGCTTGATTCTATTCAAGAGGTCATGGGTTCTCTCCATCCTTTGTCCCACCTCACCTACCCAACCTAACAAGTTGTTTGCTGCAAATTCAAGAAAAGAAAAAAGGTAAAATGAACAACTCAATTTACCAAGGCAATAGAGCAAACAGAACCTAACTCCCTCTCTCTCCTCAGAAGTGAAAAAGAAAGAAGAGAAACTAACACATGCCAAAGAGCAAAATAATCAAATATGTAATCAGATCTAGGATCTTGAATTAATGAGTTCGGAATAAAAGTAATTTATAAAATGCATATATGTTAGTTTGTTTTATAGCAAAAATAATGAATTGACTAATAGGGCCTTATTGACAGTTTCTTTAACTGCAGCTCAGATGGACATGTCGCAGATTTGAATATTATAACATCTCAAAAATCGATCAACTAAACTAACTTTTACCAATTAAAATGCGTTAGATACAAGGAGCTTTCTCTCTCTACCTTCACTCGTGCTCTCGGCGCATGTTAGCTAAACATACACCGGTGTGGCCATGGCAGGAGCGAGAGGTTGGGGACGAGGAAGGGGACACGGACGACCAAGGAAAGTACGTATAGTAGCTTTTAGGAGGTCAGTTGGAGCTCGAATTAAAGGAGATGGAACACCTAAAACAGCAACAACGGCTTCCCCTGTTCAAATGGCTGAAGAGATTAGATCTGTGGAGGTAGGATCTACATCGAGTGCTAGTGGGATTCCAAAGAAGCTGGTAATGACGGAGCCTATGAAGAATACAACAGAGGTGATACCCCAGAGAAATGTAGAGGTGAAGGCAGTACAAGCCAATGAAACAGTGATTCCAGTGCAAGCCAATGAAATGATTCCAGTACAGAAATCAGCTGAACGAGTAGCGGAAATAGCAAATCCGGTGGGTGCATGAGCAAATCTGTTCAAAGGAAACAGATCTGCAACTAATGGCATGTCACTAACCTACATCCCACCACAAATTGTTAATGGCCGAACTGTAGTGCAATTGGAAGCTGAGGAAGTAGAACCAGAGGAGGAAAAATGGAACTTTGCTCTAATTGTCTATATCATAGGAGAAACACCTGGATACAACGCTATGAGCAGGTATATTAGCCAAAATTGGTTGAATATAGATACTCCAGAACTGTATTTACATGATGAGGGATATTATGTGGTCCGATTCAATTCAATAACTGATATGCATATTGTTTATTATGCTGGACCATACACCCTTAGTAATCGCTCTATAATTTTGAAGCCTTGGACAACGGATTTTGATTTTAGCAAAGAATTTCCCACTGAGATTCCATTATGGGTCAAATTCCCTAATTTGCCTATAAATTGCTGGGGTAGCAAATCCTTGAGTAGGATAGCAAGTGCGTTAGGGACTCCTGTATTTGCAGATGAGTGTACCACAAAGCAAACAAGGATATCCTTCGCGAGAATGTTGGTGGAAATAAATATCAGCCGTCCACTCCTTGATGAAATTACAGTAGTTGATCCAAAAGGGAAGTATTTTCAACAAACTGTGACACATGACTGGAAGCCTGAATTCTGTGGAGTATGTCAAGTAGTTGGGCATAGATGTCGTGAAAAGGGGAAAGAGGATAATCAGCAAGATGCACAACGTAAAAGAAAAAGGAGTAATAAAGCTATTACACAAGAATATAGATGCAAAGGTCCTGTGCAAACAACTTTAACAGATGGAGAGCAAGTAAAACCACTTAAGGAGGACAAGCAGCAAAGTCAACAACTAAATGAAGAGAAAAGTGTTACTCTTGCTGGTAGAGTAGAAGAAAAAACATAAAAGAGTAGAGGGAAAACTATAGCAACAAGCCCAGAGTTCAACCTTCAAAACTTTCCCATACTGTGTTCTGTACCAATTAAGAATGGATTTGAAGTTATACATGGAGGAAACAGTGAAGGTCAAGGCCTACCTCTGGATAGAGGGGGGATTCAAAACTATCTAATGAATTGGATATTTTGGAATGTTAGAGGAATAAATAAGAGGTATAAACAGAAGGAGTTGGGGAATTATTTGAAAACAAAAAAATAAGACTGGCAGGATTAATAGAAATAAGTGTCGCGCCCCCTTTTTCCTTCGCGAAAATCGGGTTTATGACATTCGGTTGGGACAACTCTTTCCTTTTGGGAAAGGAGTTTTGAAATTTTGAAGAGTCGCCACCTAACGATTTTAAGGTACGTTAGGGCACCTATAGGGTTCAACTACAACTACATTTGATAACAAGAGATGAAATTATCCCAAGAGGAAGGTGTTAGGCACCCCTCAGGATCCACTAGTGTGGTTCCCTGCCAGATAGTTCTTTGTGAATTTATGCAATTAACAAGTAAACAAACAAGTCTCAAATAAGAGAGAATTTTAAATACACAAGTGTTTTGAAATGATAAAGTAAAGCAAAGTTTTGAAAGAGTTATAACTAAGCATGCTGATGAATATAAAGGGTCCTAGGTTTATTTGTAATATGGATCACATCAATGCAATACCCGGTAATCACTCCTCAAAAGAAGGGCTACACGTGGTATTAGCGCACCGGTCATCATATCCATATCTACCCTTCCCACCCCGTAAAGGTATTTAAAGTGCGGATTGGTCTCTAACTCTATTGCGTGCTATTACCCCTCCCATTCCTATCAGTCCCGGAGGAATATAGGACTACTATTCCTATAAATAGGGAGGATTTAGGCTGACTCTTAGGTTTAAAGGCAAAAGGATAAGGCGACATACAAAACACGTAGGACTTCATTAAAAGGAAACATGTAGGCAGTTAGAGGCTCATATATTCCTCCGCAAATAATACATATAAATAACACGACTCAAGCACAGTTAAAGTCTGAGATTTAAAAATCCTAATATAGGGGAATTGAGTTAGAACCACATTCATTATATAGCTCAGATAAGAAGTCTGAATCAGGCCTGCCTACTGGTTGTAGCAGTTGCTAATTAGATAAAGGTGGATCCTATTTTATCATTATTATTGCCTAAGGCTTGCCTAGGCGTAATAGTGATGTCCTAGGAGCATGATATCTATTGCTGGTTAGGAACGTAGTAAAGTAGTAAACAGTTCTAAACGAGCGATTTGGATCCTATAGGCATGCTTTCTAAACCGCATTGATAAAGGAGTAGGTTGTTTAAACTAATTCAGAATAGTACGAGTCAAACTGATTTATGTCTAAACTGGTTTTACACCCTATAGGCATGATTTCTATTATAACTGATTTTTATTCCTACAAACATGGTATCTAGGTATTTAAGGCTAATTTTGGTCTTATAGGCCTGGTATCTGATTGAACATGAAATGGAGTAGGCAGGATTTATTTGATCCCAGCGGAATTCCTATAGGCATGATCTCTATAAAAAGATTGATATTAACCTTATAGGCATGACATCTAATTTAGAAGCTGATCTTAACTTTGTGAGCATGATGTCTGATTATAGCCATTAGATCATATAGGCAGGATATCTAAGTGTGGAAGTAAATCATGCAGAACTTTAATTAAACAGATCCTATAAGCAGGACATCTAAGTGTGGAACTAAAGCATGCAGAATTTACTAAACGGATTCTGTAAGCAGGATATCTAAGTGTGGAAGTAAGACATGCAGAATAGATCCTATAGGCAGGATATCTAAGTGTGGAAGTAAGACATGCAGAACAGATCCTATAGGCAGGATATCTACCCTTACAACATGCATAATTGCCCCATCCCCTTTTTACTAGCCAAACCTCAATGTTTGTTATAAATTATTACAGACCAAATACTTAAATTACAAAAGAAGTGCAGAAATGAGAAATCACAACCAAAAGAAGCATGATCTTGACTTCCTGTTTGAGTTATATAATTAATCACTTCAGATGCCCGTGGTGTTCAAAGCCTTTCTCAATACCTGGGTGTGTCAAAGTTCCCTAAGGGTCTCAAGGGATCCCGGGCAGTGCTTACACCCAGGTTTGCATAACCAGACAAGAATGAGTGTAGTGTGGAAGGGCCAGCCCTTATGTGTCCAAGTTCAGTGGGAGCTCAAAGGTCCCAAGGCAAGGTTCACACAAGAGGGGCAGAACCTAGGTTCTAAGAATATAGTGGAAGTGTAGGACAGGGATTGATTAAAACTGAGTTGGAAATAGTAAGTACTAAAGGGTGATTTGAAAAAAAAACAGTAGTAGTAGAGCTTAAAATACACAGAAATCAGTAGTTACACAAAGGGGTCGAGTGGTCTTGGGAATACATTGTATGAAGCATATGACCCCAGAGAGGGACAGGTTTGGTCATGCACAGCAATAGCTGATGTTGGCATGGACACAAACCAACAAAAGGAAAAACACATAGAGGGGCTATGGGGTTTGGGATTCATAAGTTAGCAAATCACATAACAAGCGACTGACAGAGTGCATACATAGGGAAACATTAATCTAAAAGGGGAAGGGAACATATTACAGCATGCTAGTAATGTAAAAAAAGACTGCAAAAACATAAGCAGAAGTACACAAGAATGAGAAAACTGAAGCAACTAAAGAAAGCATGTTGTTGTTGAGGCTTGAAAAAATTAACTAGGACATACCAGTAGAGAAGCAAAGTGCGGTAAGGAAAAGAAGCAAGATTCCACAGTCTAGCTTTGGCTTTCAGCCGGCTAGCCAAAGCAATAGCACAAATAGCAGTAAAGAAAGAGAGTTTTAAGTGTGAGTGTGTGTTTTCGAACTCAAGTTGTTCGTCTCTTAAAGAAAAGAGGGGGTGGGTATTTATAGTTTTGAAAACAAGTAATAAGTAAGGTAATAAGTTAAGTCTTAACACAAACATGAAAACAATCACAAGTCAGAATCAAATAACACAAGTGATTCCCTTTAATCAAGGAATCACTGTTTAACGGGTACTAACAGGTTTCATTTAAGGAAAGAAAAATCAAGTTCGGACAGATTGATTATTGCCATATAAGGGGCAGTAAAAGCATGCAGTAAACTATAAAGTCCAAGTACAAAATAGGCTTATTCTGAAAAGAATTCAGCAAGGTAAAATATCGCAGTAAAGGGAAAGGAATCAATTAATTTAAACAAGCGAGTGAAATAAGGGTTAATAAAAGAAAAGCTTTTGCAATCAGTCATGTCACACCTCCTTTTTCACTACTACACCCGTGAGGGTGTAAAGGAGTTTTTCCAATTAAAGGACAATCGGAACGGGATTTATTATTAATATTCAGAGTCGCCACTTGGGAGATTAATGGTGTCCCAAGTCACCGGTTGAATCCCGATCCGAGGAAATTATGACTCTGTTAACAGTCCGCGAACCAGAACTCCGAGTAAGGAATTCTGTTAACCCTGGAGAAGGTATTAGGCATTCCCGGATTTCGTGGTTCTAGCACGGTCGCTCAACTGCGGTATTTGCTTTTATCTGATTTTAAAACATATTCTAACCTATGTGCCCTTTATTTTAACCACTTTTACTTTATGTCTTTTAATAAGAATTGCAACGTCGTGAAAATGTATCTCGAACCACGTTACACCAGTGCACCCGTGGCTTTTGACTCATTTCGACTCCGCTGAGATTTAGATTTGGGTCACATAAATGTGCACCCGTGTTTAAGAAAGTAATATTACTAAAATACGCTCCTAGAGCAACCACGCGTCTTAGCTTTGCGAGGGCCATGAAATTTTGCTAAATGGCACGCCTCGGATTCTAATTGTTTTAAAAGAAGTATTTGAACGGGGCCAAGCATCTGAGATTTTATCGGGCTTGGCGCGCCTCAATTAGTTCTAGCTTAAAGGTCTTAAACTAATTCATGAGGGTCGCGCACTACGAGTTATCTAATTAAGGCTCACTTCAATCTAGTTAATGGGCTTAACCCGCTAGAACTAAATGTGATTAAAGGCTTCCCTTCGACTGACTAATGATTCACACGAGGAGAGTTACTTATTTCGGGCAAGGGATCAGTCTAGCACAAATGGACCGAGGGTCCAACTAATAAACCTGATGTGATTAAACATGGTTGCAGATTTAACACCTGAAGAAATCGGGCTCCAAGTGAAGCCAGGCCCAGCGACGTGAAATCAACATTGGGTCCAGTATGGGGTACAGTGGTCCACAGGCGTAAGACTACTTTGAGTTCCGAATTGATATCAATCCAAGTGGGCTCATGAGAGAGCCCATTTTTAACGCAGGCCAGCTTCAAACAGAAATGAATTTTCTGGTTCGATACCACACAACAGGAAGTAGTCTTCGCGTTTGATTTTACAATACATGTTATTTTGCCTCAAAGGAATTAAACAATTTCCGATTCTAAAACACATTTCAATACTTTCCATGCAAACACCTTAATCCAAACATCAATACGAGCCTCATTTAAATTATAGCCACCATCTGGGAATCATTATTGAAACTAACACATGATTGTTCCAGCTACTTGCTCACCAAATGATCATTCTGTTCCATTTCCTAAATTATTAACAGGCCTATTCGAATTAATACAACGGGCTGTAGAAATAGGTTCATATTCAAGACTTCTAGTTCTAACCTTTATATGCAATATTCAGATATTGAGACCATGAACTACAATCAATTCCAAATGTCTCAACAGTATCGAAAACAGTCTGATCCAGTCCTAATTATACAGTCCAGATTTATACACATACAAATCGATTCTAGGCTATGCTGTACAATTAAACTTAACGCCTATTTAACTACCAACACCCACAGTCCAGGCAGCATATTTCAGGATCAAGTAAGAGAGTAATTGTATTCCATTTCAGCTCAAAGTTACNCCTAAATAGTTCCACCACAGACGTAACTCCAAAGGGATTTTATGCATGATTGAAAATAATTCATTTTGAGTCGTGCTCATCCTGCACATTTATTAAGGTAATTTTAATCACTTATTTTGACCTAAAAGAGAAAAATGGCACAATCTCTGTTCAAATTTCCAATTTAAACAAACAGCCGGTACTGCGGATACGGCCTTTCAGCACTTCATAAGGAAGATTTTAAGGCTGTGCCTGCTAACCGTTAAAAATGACTCAGGGTGGCTGTTCTTGCAAAAACAGCCTTCCGGCGCCCTTTTGGGGACATTCGGCTTATTTTTGACAAGAATGGCATCACCCGACTTATTCATAACGAAATTAAAAATTTTGGTATTTTTGGCTTTTTTTTTTTTTGAAAAGGGGAGGTTGGACCCGATGAGGGTTGCCTACGTATCTCACGTCCGGTGAGAATCAAACCAGCGTAGTTCGGGCAAATAAATCTAACTATTTTGAAAACAAGACTTTTTTTTCGTTTTTGTTGGCAAACACACTATTTCTGAAAGCAAGATTCTTTTTGTTTTTATATTGTCCTTGTCAATGGTAAATAAAATAAACTAATGTGAAAATAAAACTCTTTTGTTTTTCTTTTCCATTGGCAAACTAAAAAGGACTTTCTTCTCTTTTTCCATTTTCAAAAATTCGGCAGCATTTCGGCGCTACTTGGACATTGATTTTTTTTCTAATACAGGAACTTAACTCTCTATATCGCTATTTTCTCTTTTGTTTTTTTTTTCCACTTTCTCCCAAATATTCAAAGCCGGTCAGCATGCAGGTCCCAAACAGATAAATGCACACATAGGATGCAGCAGGATGGTCCATTATTCCGGGTACACCTGTCCTAGACGGACCCAACCCCTGTGTTGAGTCCCCTAAGTCAAAATGCACGTGATGCAGATAAACGTCCTACTAGGGATCCGGCATGAAGTCAAGTTCTTCTAGGTTCAAAGCCTGGGTATGTGTTCTAGACTGTGTACCCGAGCGGACAACTCGAGTCGAGGAGGGGGCTACGTACCGGGAACCAAAGGGCCATCCGGCTTAGTAACTTGTCCGGCCTCTTTCTTATTTCAGGGTATTGACACTAACAGAATAGGGAGTCTCAATCAGTAAGCACATCCCCGGAGGTGAGAAGAGAAGGGTTTCGGCACAGTTTATACGCAATTCCAGATAATATCAAAGCGGTAAGAAGCAACATCTTGCACATTTAGCATGAAACATGTAGGAAAATCAGATAAAGCCAAATACAACAATATATCTAAGCTCGAATTCTGAAACCTGAACCAAAGTTCTGGGTTCTTCTCCCCAGCAGAGTCGCCAGAGCTGTCACACCTCCCTTTTCACTACTACACCCGTGAGGGTGTAAAGGAGTTTTCCAATTAAAAGACAATCGGAACGGGATTTATTATTAATATTCAGAGTCGCCACTTGGGAGATTAATGGTGTCCCAAGTCACCGGTTGAATCCCGATCCGAGGAAATTATGATTCTGTTAACAGTCCGCGAACCAGAACTCCGAGTAAGGAATTCTGTTAACCCGGGAGAAGGTATTAGGCATTCCCGGATTCCGTGGTTCTAGCACGGTCGCTCAACTGCGGTATTTGCTTTTATCTGATTTCAAAACATATTCTAACCTATGTGCCCTGTATTTTAACCACTTTTACTTTATGTCTTTTAATAAGAATTGCAACGTCGTGAAAATGTATCTCGAACCACGTTACACCAGTGCACCCGTGGCTTTTGACGCATTTCGACTCCGTTGAGATTTAGATTTGGGTCACATAAATGTGCACCCGTGTTTAAGAAAGTAATATTACTAAAATACGCGCCTAGAGCAACCACGCGTCTTAGCTTTGCGAGGGCCATGAAATTTTGCTAAATGGCACGCCTCGGATTCTAATTGTTTTAAAAGAAGTATTTGAACGGGGCCAAGCATCTGAGATTTTATCGGGCTTGGCGCGCCTCAATTTGTTCTAGCTTAACGGTTTTAAACTAATTCATGAGGGTCGCGCACTACGAGTTATCTAATTAAGGCTCACTTCAATCTAGTTAATGGGCTTAACCCGCTAGAACTAAATGTGATTAAAGGCTTCCCTTCGACTGACTAATGATTCACACGAGGAGAGTTACTTATTTCGGATTTTTGAAGATTTGCGTTTCAGATCAGGTCTAACATTGGAGAGGAAATTTTTGGGGAGGATTTTTGAACTCAAAAAAAAAAGAAGACCCCCTGTACAAGGCAAGTGAATGCCTATTCATAGGCAAACTTAGGGTCCAATTTCAGATTTTCACTTTACCCATTAGTCCCTATCTTAATTCTATTTTCTACCCCTTGTTTCTTGACTTGTTACACAAGTAACTACACCTATTTTATTAAAATCTATACTAAAGCCCACTCTAGAAGGGTCTATACCCATTACAATTCATGTTCTATCCTTGCCTTGGTTTTGATTTTACCAATCTTAATGAAACTACCCTTTTTTATGCCTAAACTACCCTTTGAACCCTCTTGGAATTACTCAGCTAAACCAGACCATTCCCCTTTTACCCTAGTAACTGGTCAAAAACTAACCGTGGCTAAACAATATCCTATCCTATTCAACTATAACCAGAAAAATCCTAAAAATTAAACTAGTTAAACAATCAAGCAATTAAACTTAAGAATCAGTGAACTGGTAATTAGACAATTGAAACTAGATCAGATTATCAAAAGTGCTCATGAATCAACACAAAATCAAACTAGAAAAGATCGAGGCAGGACAGTATTAACAAGATTAATCAAAACATAACACTCTAAATCATACAATCATAAAGGTAATTAAAAGGTAAAGAAATCAGGATTTGAACGCAAACTATGAACAAACAATATAGCAGAGTGACAAACTCAATTTAATTTGCAACCTTGTTCGAATAGCAGTTTGATTACACAAACAAAAAGAAGAGATGAAGCAAAAGGCCAAGTATACGATGAAGAGAGAAAAAGAAGATGAAGCAAAAAGAGAGCTTACCCACCGACTCGGATTCAAAGTGAACTTCTAATTTAACCCTCCGCTACAATGTAAAACACCCTTTCTTTGTCCAGGCACTGATAAAAGCATTAGCCTGGGGCAGGCTTAGGACCAAGGAAACCAGAGAAGGGCCTTGCATGCTCGAGTTCCGGATCAATCCTCAATTCAATTCTTAGATTCAAAATTTGGGAAACTTGGTCGATATTCGAAAGGGAAGGAGGACGGATATAGGATGAGGGAAGGACGGGGATGATTTGGTGCTAATTTGGCGTGGTTTGGACGGAGTGACATCATGGTCGGAAAACTTCAAATCAATATTCGAGCATTTCTGGTTGGATTCGAAGGACAGGGTTTGGGGGGTTTGAAAGAGGAGAACAGGGCGGTCCTAGGGTGTTCATTTGGTTGGATTTGGATGACTTTGCGTCTTGGCCGGAGCTTTTTTGATCCAATATTCGAGCAGTTCGACTGTGTTTTGAGTGAATCTAAGGCCAGATATGGAAAGAGGAGGAGAAAAGGATTTAAGGGTGTTAAATTTGGAGGCGGTTGGAACTCCGCCGCCGCCGTAGG
>NW_017670808.1:78795-96063 GCF_001879085.1 Nicotiana attenuata
TTTTTCATGATTTAAACAATAATAAACGTGCACAAACAAATGCAAACAATTAACAAGAAATGCCACCAAAATCCATCAATTGCAAATAATGAAAATGAGTTGTTTTGTTTTGAATTTATGGGAGTAATTCATATAGGGCAAAAATCACGTGCTCACAAGTCACAAGATCAATCAAGGAAGAAATATGATTCTGCACTTCAGTATATAAATAGTGTGAACAGAAGCATCAGCCATGCGAGGACGAACACATTGGCAAAAGAGATATCACAAACATACAGTAGTGGCAGAAATAAGCTAGGATTCAGTAGTAAGAAAAATATTCGAGGCACGGTAGTCAAGTAGGTCAAGTCACATAGAATCAACAGTGAAGAAGAACATAGTACCAGATAAGAGAAGTCAGAAACGGGTAAAGGTCTCACAGTGGTAACAAGTGAGAAAACTTCTAAGAAATTTAGGGCTTCAACAGTAGCCGAGTTTAAGAGATGGTAAGAACTCAAAATCAAACAGGTCAAACGAGGAAAATAGAGTCTGAAACAAAGAACAAGTGCACATTTAAACAAACAGTCTCAGAACTCGGATAAGACTAAAAGGAACTAGGGTTTTTAAACATGCTGAAATAGATAGAAGAACAACATGAGCAAATCGTTTTAAACATAGCAAAATCACAACAACATTAAGATCAGAGAAGAGATCTTTTGAAAGACTTAAAGGAAAAACCCTAATCGTTGAAAAGTGAAGAGTCATTTTAAAAGAAAAGTCAAAGAACCTTCGAGAAACACATAAAAAGTTCATAGTAAGCACAGATCTAAGATAGAATCGAAAGGTCTTAGAGATTAGGGTTTCAGAAAACCCAAAAGAAATGAGAAAGATCTCGAAAGTTAATGATCTAACCAGAAAAGTCAAGGATCCGCCTTGAAAGGCCATGAATGGCCGGAGAAAGGTCGTGGATGGCCGGAGAAAGGTCGTGAACAACAGTCAAGCAGAACTGGACCAGACTCCTTCGAGGTCTGGTCATGAAACCACAAAACCAAACATCCGGGAGCCATAGGAGGCTGATACACGTCCTAAATGACGACGAGGGGCCATGGATTAGGTAGGTATTAGGGTGGATTAGGGTAGGATTAAAGGGCGGCGGCTAGGGTTCAGGTGAGGTTTCAAAGAGAATTGAGAGAAAGGGGAATTCAAGGGCGGCGGGTAGTGGCAAATGATTTAGGGTAAGGGGTTGGTTTGGGTTAAAAATGGTAAGGGGAGCTGGTGGCCGTTGATCATTTTGATCAACGGCCTGGATTGAATGGGGTAGGTAGGGATCCGGGTTGGGTCGATTAAATTGGGTAGGGGTCGGGTTAATATTGAAATTGGGCTGGGGAAATTGGGGTCCTGATTTGGGTTATAATTGAAACCCAATTTGGGCTGCAATTCAAATAGCCACTTTTCCCTTTTAATTTATTAAAAATAGTAAATTAATTCCTGAAAACAAATTGAAAGCACTAATACGATTTATAATATATAATTAACACTTTAAAAATATAGGACTTGATTTTATGAATATAAACGCAATTAAATCTTAAAAGAGGCTAGTATTGCAATTATGCACTTTAGCTTTGAAAACAAATACTAAATAAATTTGTGAAAATATGCTAAAATTACCTTAGCTATGTTTTAGCATAAAGATGAAAATCCAATAGATGATTTGCCAAAAATAATAATTTTGGAAATGATTATTGGGTTTTTTATGCATAAAAAGGGAAATAAATTGATTTAAAAACCTTTAAAAATTATGGAAAATAATAAAACACTTGAATATGCTTACATATGCATATATATGCCATTTTGAAGTGATTTTGCATATTAAAAAATATATAGGAAAAAATTGGGTGTCAATAACAAGTACAAAGGATCACAATTCAAGGAAGATTAGCAAAAAAATAGTACCAAACTGGGAATAACTATCAAGCTGCAGCAAATGGTAGAATATGGTTGGTCTGAGATCCACATTGGTGTGAAGTTAAAATGGTGAGAGCTGAAGCTCAAATCTTACACTGTGAAGTCACAAGCAAAATAGGGGACATTAACTGCTGCCTTACTATAGTGTATGGCTATAACACTGTGGAACACAGGAGAGCATTATGGGAGAATTTGAGAGATGTAGCTGTAGGCATGAGTAAACCTTGGCTTGTAATTGGAGATTTTAATGCAATAATGTACCAAGAAGACAGACTATTTGGTAATCCAATTACATATACTGAAGTTAAAGAGTATTCTGAGTGCATGCATGAGTTACTACTAACAGAAATCCAATGTAGAGGGGACTACTATACCTGGTCAAATAAACAGTTGGAAGCAGACATAATTTATAGTAGATTAGATAGGGCTTTTGAAAATCATGAGTGGATGATGGCATGGGGGCATATGGTAATGGAATATGATGAGCCTTTCATATCTGATCATGCACCTATGTTATTAACAATGGCTTCTTCTAACAGCAATATCAAGGTTCCTTTCAAATTTTTCAACATATGGGCTGATCATAAGGAATTTTTGGAGATAGTAGAGGAGACCTGGCAGCAAACACAATCCAAAAGCAAGATGAAGAACATATGGAAGAAGTTGAAATGTCTCAGACCAGTACTAAGGAGATTGAATAGTGAGGAGTTCAAGTCCATTCATCAGAAGATAGAGAAGGCAAGACAGGAACTAAAGATTACTCAAGAGCAAATGCATATGAGGAATAATACAAAACTGCTTGCAAAAGAAAGAGAGTTGATACAATGTTTGGAGAAGTGGTCAATGGTGGAAGAAAGTGCTTTACAACAAAAGTCTAAGGCAAGCTGGATCAAGCTAGGGAATTCCAATAATAAGTACTTTTCAGCATTGATCAAAGAGAGGACTCACGGAAAGCAGATAACAGAACTCACAGCTCTCAATAATAAGATGCTTTCTGAACCAAAGGAAATCAGAGAAGAGATAGTAAGTTTCTACAAAGGATTGATGGGATCTGCAGCTCATATGTTACCGGCATTCAACAAGCAAATTATGAGGAAAGGGCTAATCATTTCTCAACAGCAAAGAATTAGATTATGTGCAGAGGTGACAGAACAAGAGATTTATGATGGACTATCCTCAATAGGGAATGATAAATCACCAGGTGTGGATGAATACAATGCATACTTCTTCAAAAAAGTATGGACTACTGTGAAGGTAGAAATTGTTGAAGCTATTAAGGAGTTCTTCAAAACTGGGAAAATGTATAGGCCAATTAACTGTACAGCTAGTACTCTGGTTCTAAAGACTACCAAGCCAAATATAGTGAAAGAGTATAGACCTATTGCAAGTTGTACTGTGCTATACAAAATGATTGCTGAAATACTAGCTTCCAGATTGCAAGAAGTGGTTCCAAATATCATTTGTGAGGCCCAGGCAGGGTTTATACCAGGGAGAAAAATAGCTGACAATATCATTCTTGCTCATGAGCTAGTCAAGTCCTATACAAGGAAGAATGTATCTCCTAGATGCATGATAAAAATTAACTTGTAAAAAGCATATGATTCTGTTGAATGGCCTTTTCTGAGGCAGATGCTCATTGAGCTTGGATTCCCAGATCAATTTGTTCTTTGGATAATGGAGTGTGTTCAAACAGTAAACTACATTGTGATGATCAATGGTAAGCCAAGTGAACCTTTCAATGCAGCTAAAGGGCTTCGACAAGGAGATCCAATGTCTCCTTTCCTATTTGCAATTGCTATGGAGTATCTAAGTAGACAACTCAATGAACTGAAGGAAGATAGATTATATCAATTTCACCCAAAGTGTGCAAAACTAGGTATTACACATCTTAGTTTTGCATATTATCTGTTGTTGTTTACCAAAGGGAACTTATCATCTATGACTGCTATCTATAAGTGTTTCAGACAGTTCTCTGAAGCTTCAGGATTGCAAGCTAATCTTGGGAAGAGTTGTGTGTATTTTGGTGGAGTTAAGAAGGAAACTCAAGACAGCATATTGAGTCATTTGGGGTTTGTGCATGGAAGTTTGCCTTTCAAGTACCTGGTGTGAGCACGTGATTTTTGCCGCGCTCGAATTACTCCTATAAAATTCATTAGAATTAGGATTTTTTTCTTTTATTATTTGAATTTTACGGAATTAATTGCATGATTTCGTGTTTTGTTTGCATTTTTGTGTGCATTATTAATTGATATAACTCATGAAAAATACAAAATAGCATGCTTGTATTTAGGACCCATGTTAGTATTTTTATTAGTCAATTAATATTACAATATGAAGAAAATAACAAAAAATATCCCTTTTTACATCTTTTTTATCTTTAATTTCGTTTTTTCTTAGTTTTCTTTTAAAAATTAGGATTTAGTGAATTTTATAAAGTTAATTAGTTTAGTTATAGAATTAAATCAGGTTCTTATTTTAATTTTGTATTAAACAAAACAAAAAAAAAACGAAAGAANGAATAAATAAAAGAATTGAAATAAATAAAGAGAAGAAGGATATCAGGCCAGTTAATTTGGGCTAAATACGCATCAGCCCAACGCCAATTCCACCCCAGAACCCGTTCAAAATCACCTAGTCCAAGCCCAAAATACCCCACCCGGTCCATCCCTCAACAACCATAACGACGTCGTTTTGTGAGTATGAATCAGGACCGTCTATGTTTCTCGATCGGACGGTTGAGAAGCCTACATGTTTTAATATAAATATGTCCAAACGACCCCTACCCCCCTCAGGACCCCCTACCCTTTCATCTCTCAGACCCCTCACCGGAAATCCTAGCACCGCCTATCATCGTCATCCTCCGCCGTCTTCCGTCGCCCGCCGGAAATCGTCTCCGCCGGCGGCGATGCTCCAATGACGCCCAAATTTACACCAGGACTCCATCTCAACCTCCCCATGTCGATTCCAACCTTACCTTCCTTCAAATATCAACCAAATTCTCCGAATATTGAATCTAAATTTCGGTCAAAACCCTAACCCCTCCAAATCCAACCAAACTCACAACCCATACTCTCCTCACTCCCCTCTACCTAAACCCCAAACTATCTCCCCCCAAATCGAACCGCAACTCCTCAGATTTTAGATCTAGGGTTTGAAGAATTTCAACTAATGTTGGATTTTCAAGTATTCAATTGGCTTTCAATTAATGTTATTTGTTTATTTTGGACGAAATAAACATATAACATTAGTTGGAAATCAATTTCGAAGAGTCAGTCTAGAAGATAAAAACAGTAAGTTTCTATTTCTTATTTGATTGATGATTCTGATTTCTTTTCACGTTATTTTGATTTTTTTTAGTTTAATTTTGTTTGATGTGGTTTATGATTAATCCTGTTTTAGTTGATTTCTGATTGTAGTCTAGTTTTGTTTCGATGTGTGTTTTTATTTCAATTCAGTGTTTATTTCGATTAGTATAGGTTTTAATTTTTCTTTTAGTCTTTAGGTAATCCAGTTTAATCAGTGTTTGAAATAACGGAATTATTAGTTTAATTAGTGTTCCAATTTTCATTGATTAATTTGACTGTCAGTTAGATTTTATTAATTTAGTTGTTTGGATATAGCTGAGTTCAAACTCCTTGAGTTTAGCCATAGTCAGATTTTAACCAGGGGCTGGGGTTTAATTAATACTATGTTCAGTAAATTTCAGAATAAAGTAAGGATAGTGTAGGTATTCCATAAATAGAAAACCATGCTAGAATTCCCTAGAATCTTCTAGAAGAGGGCCTTAGTTTAAGTTTCAGTAGTTTTAGTGCAGTAACTTGAGAAAGAAGTCAGAAAATAAGGGACTAAACAGTTAAAAATCTGAAAATAATAGAGGGACCTAAGGGGCAATGTATAATTCTGCAGGCAGACCTAGTTTTGCCTATAAAAGGCAGTATACCCTGCCTTGCAAGCTAAGTTTCACACCCTGAAAAAGTTTTCCAAAAGTTTTAGAGATCTAAAAATTCCAAAAAAAAAAAAGTTTCAGCAGTCTAGAGAGATCCAAAACTCTAAACATTCAAAAAAAAAACAAAATTCAAATTCTAGAGCTTAGATAAATCAGAAAATTGAAATTCAAGTTCCAAACTATTGAAAATTACTGAAAAAATTCAAAAAAAGAAAAAGAAAAAGGTTCCAGATCTGTTCATATTCAATTATATTGGTTCATCGGGCCTAATTTCCAAGTTCAGCTGATTTTGTTTGGTTGATTAAAATAGTTTTGGGTTCTACTACCTCCTATCCTATTTTTTGCCTGGGTTTTGATTTAGAGTACTGATTTCTGCTGCAACTGCTGCCTCATCTGTGCTGCTGCTTAAACGATTTCTATCTCCTCACATTTTGTTCCAATTTCCAGGTATTTGCCTAACCTTCAATGGCCAAAGTTAAGGAAACATGTAATTGAAGTTACATTTGAATGAAAAGCTGATCCGAGTTTGATTACACTGTTTTGAACCCCTGTTTATTCATTTGATATTGTAATGAGTAGTGTAGTCTTATATGTTCATGCAATCTACTGATTTATGCATTAAAAGTATTGTATTAGTCAAGTAGCCAATAGTGTAAATGACCAAGGACTCGAATTTGATATCATACAGCCTTTTTGTTTTGTAATTAAATTGGGACTGTGATAAGAATAGCTTGAATCTGATTTAGTTGAGCTAAGAATAGTTAGACTCAATGGCCTAAGTTCCATATTAGCTTATTAAAGTTGCTGCAATTGGTTTTAGCTGTTGTAAAACGCTTTAGTTAGTTCGAATTTGGATCATGAACCTTATTAGTTGCTTATTTAAAATGCTTAGTTATGTTGAAATGCCACAATTTTTTTAAATTGGATCATGACCAGTATGCGGCTGTTTAGTAGTTTAAAATTGTTAGTCATTTCCAATTTGTTTTAGGCACCTTAATGAATCTGCTCATGTTTGGTCATTGTAGTTGTTGCAAATCATTTTAACTTTTGAAGCATATTGATGCTGGGTTAATTTAGAACTTAAAAGAAATTGGATAAAGTCCAAGACTATCTTTCATATAATAGGCCGCCCATCCAACTAAAAATGCCTGTTAAGAAGCCCGAGTATTTTGAATTAGTTCATGGGTGCTGAGTGATGGGCTGATCTGGAATCAGATAGCTGAGTTCCAATTTATGGCTTGCTTTCTATTTGGGCTTGGGCAGAGACCAACGACCGGGCAATTCCTTATAAAAAAACCTGGCAGAAATTTTCTCCCTCTTGGGCTGGTCTCAAAGACCAATGTGCCGAGAGCTAGATTTCTTTTTAAAACCTGGTTTTTTAATTTGGTAATGTACGCTTAGGCCTNTGTCTTGGTTCATCACTGGAATTTCAAACTTATCCCTGAACTTGCTATGTTGACTGAGCTGTTACTGGACTTTAACTTATTCCTGGGCTGCTGTTGAAAACTGTCACTGCTGCTGATCTTTTCCTTTTCTTATTTGCATTTACCAGGTACACGTTTGAATCTGCCTTGCTGTAACCTTTTAGCTTGAAATGGAATACAATTACTCCCCTGTTCGATCCTGAAATGTGCTGCCTGGACTGTGGAGTGTTGGTAGTCAAATGGGCATTAGATTTAATTACCTAGCATAGTGTAAATCGATTTATATGAGTGTAAACCCTGGACTGTATAACTGGACTGTTCGTATGGACTGTGCAATGAGCTTTAATTCTGATTATAGCAGTTCACATGTTAGAATCTAATGTCTACTTTCTGCGGTTAATGACATGATTGGACTGTTTCGATTTTTATTTCATGTCAATAGGACTGCCTATTGCAGTTGTCTGTATGAACAAGTGTAGTAGGGTAATGTAACATATTAGCCTGATGAGTTGAAGTCGGAATAGAATAAGGACTTGAACATCTTAAGTTTGATGCCTCCATATTATTAGTAATCACCTTAGTCTAGTTATCCCGTATCAATTTCTGAAATTAGTTGCAGCAAGTAGTGGATACAATTGAACAACTTGAAATAGGTTCAGTAGTATTTTTCCGTGTGAATTTTCTTAAGTTCCAGTTCTGATTGGGGTCTGTTAACGGATCGAGGCTTAACAGCCTATTTTTTAACAACGTGGGCACTAGTCTCTACTGATATGCGACCCCGTCCAGTAGCCCCTCACTTGGGCTGGCGTTAGCCCTGGGTTTAATTGGCCTCTCAGGACCTGGGCTGATTTTAGGCCTAACATTTGGTTTATTGGGGAAATTCTGTCCAGTCTGCCAGTCCCATGTGGATTGGGCTGTTTAGGCCCAAGGCCAGGAAGACAATTGACTCGATATTGCCTAATCGGTAAGCTGTGTGTATTTTCGCAATAATAGTCAACTAGACTTCTTTCCTTATTTAGAGACAAATCAAAAATAGAAAAATCTTATTCATTTTTAGTTTGGCCTTTTAATAAATGATGAGACGAGCCTCGCCACACGGAATACAAAAGGCGGTGCCCTCAATAAATGCTATAAAAAATACTTAGAATTCGGGTGAACCGTTTAGCGAATTTCACGGTTTTCCCCAAAGATAATAAACGCGTAGTTGCTTTAGGCGCGTATTTTAATAATATTACCTTCCTAAATACGGGTGCACATTTATGTAACCCAAATCAAATCTCGACGAAGTCGAAATGTGTTAACAATCACGGGTGCACTGGTGCGACGTGGTTCAAGACGCATTTTCACGACGTTGCAATTCTCATAAAAAATAAAAGTGGTTTACTAATAAAAGACTCATAAGTTATAACATGTTTCGGAATCAGATAAAATTACATACGACAGTTGAGCGACCGTGCTAGAACCACGGAACCCGGGAATGCCTAATTCCTTACCCGGATTTTTGGTTCGCTGACTGCTAACAGAGTCATAATTTCCTCGGATCGGGATTCAATCGGTGACTTGGGACACCATTAATTCCCCAAGTGGCGACTCTGAAATCTTAATAATAAATCCCGTTCCGATTGTCACTTCAAGTTGGAAATAACTCCCTTTATTATACCCTCTTCTGCGGGTGTAGTAATGAAAAAGGAGGTGTGACAGATATCATACAGCCCTTTTGTTTTGTAATTAAATTGGGAATGTGATAAGAATAGCTTGAATCTGATTTAGTTGAGCTAAGAATAGTTAGACTCAATGGCCTAAGTTCCATATTAGCTTATTAAAGTTGCTGCAATTGGTTTTAGCTGTTGTAAAACGCTTTAGTTAGTTTGAATTTGGATCATGAACCTTATTAGTTGCTTATTTAAAATGCTTAGTTATGTCGAAATGCCACAATTGTTTTAAATTGGATCATGACCAGTGTGTGGCTGTTTAGTAGTTTAAAATTGTTAGTCATTTCCAATTTGTTTTAGGCACCTTAATGAATCTGCTCATGTTTGGTCATTGTAGTTGTTGCAAATCATTTTAACTTTTGAAGCATATTGATGCTGGGTTAATTTAGAACTTAAAAGAAATTGGATAAAGTCCAAGGCCATCTTTCATATAATAGGCCGCCCATCCAACTAAAAATAGGCCTGTTAAGAAGCCCGAGTATTTTGAATTAGTTCATGGGTGCTGAGTGATGGACTGATCTGGAATCAGATAGCTGAGTTCCAATTTATGGCTTGCTTTCTATTTAGGCTTGGGCAGAGACCAACGACCGGGCAATTCCTTATAAAAAACCTGGCCGAAATTTTCTCCCTCTTGGGCTGGTCTCAAAGCCCAATGTGCCGAGAGCTAGATTTCTTTTAAAACCTGGTTTTTTAATTTGGTAATGTACGCTTAGGTCTTCCAAGTTAAGTAGCAAATTTGAATTAAGGGGCCTTCAATAAATGAAGATCCTCTTGTTTGAATTTGGACTTGATCTTGAGGCCCAAGTTTGTTTGAATGCTTTTAACAATAGTAATTAATAATGCCAATTAATTAAGTTACTTTAGGGACAATCTTTAATAGAAAAATAATAGTCCCTTTAGGATGGCCTTTAAAATTAAACGAGGTGTGGCGCGCCAAACAAAATTCACAACTTGTGTGGCCCTCTTTAATTACCTCTATTAAAATATTTTAGAACTCGGGACGTGCCATTTAGCAAATTTTTATGGCCTCCTGCAAAGTTAATAACACGTTAGTCACTTTAGGCGCGTTCTTTAATAATTTTACCTTCCTGAATTCGGGTGTGCATTTCATGTGACCCAAATCCAAATCCCAAAACGTTGAATAAAATGTGTCGAGGATCCGGGTGCATTTCATGTGACGTGATCCAAAAACATGTTTTAAACGACGTTCAATTTCCTAAAAATTTAACTAAAAGCGGTAAATAATCCTAAAATTGCACTATAGGATGACATGTATAAAAATCAGATTTCAGCCATTTATAATAATTTAAGCGACCGTGCTAGAACCACGGGATCCGGGGGTGCCTAACACCTTCCCTCGGATCAACAGAATTCCTTATTCAGAATTTCTGGTTCGCAGACTCCAATTGGGAAGTCGAAATTTTCCTCGATTTGGGATTCAAGTTAAGCCGGTGACTTGGGACACCAAAAGTCAATCCTATCCCAAGTGGCGACTCTAAAAATAAATAAATAATCCCATTTCGAATAATGTCACTTTAAATGGAAAAACTCCCTTCTACACTATCCTTCAGGGTAGGTGTGTAAAAAAAGGAGGTGTGACACCTGGGAGTGCCTCTATCAACAAAGAAGATCACTTTAATGCAATGGCAACCGCTAATAGAGAAGATCACAGCTAGAATTACCTCTTGGACAGCCAAAAAATTGTCCTTTGCATGCAGAACTCAGTTAGTCAAGTCCGTGCTGTTTGGAATGCAAGCATATTGGGCTCGGCTATTTCTTATACCTGCAAAGGTCCTGAGAACTATAGATGCTTACTGCATAAGTTATGTATGGTCAGGCAGCAACACAATCACCAGGAAAGCTTTGGTGGCATGTGATATAGTATGCACGCCTAAGTCAATGGGAGGGCTAAGCATTATCAACATAAAGCTATGGAACCAAGCTGCTCAAATCAAGACATGTTGGGATGTAGCTCATAAACAGGATAAGATGTGGATTCGATGGATTCATGCTTACTATGTTAAAGGTAAGCCATTGATGGATATAGCAATCCCAGCACAAGCAAGCTGGATTATTAGGAAGATACTGGAAGCTAAAACTTACACTTCATACCTGCTGCCAAGACTACAAGGAGCATAACAAATTCTATTTACCATCAACTTCTCCCTGCAATGAGGCCAGTACCTTGGAAATGTCTTATGTTCAAGAATGATGCTAGACCTAAAGCAATCTTCATAATGTGGCTACAACTACAGGGGAGACTAGCTACAGCAGATAGATTAGTGAGATGGGATTAACAATGGACACAACGTGTGCACTATGCCAGACTCAATTGGAAACAAAGGAGCACCTGTTCGTTGAATGTGTTTTTGCTAAGGCTATATGGAGGAAGCTGCAGCACTGGCTACGATGGAAACAAACAGCAGAAATATGGAACTAACACATAGATTGGGCTATTCAAAGAGCTAGAGGGTAGTCACAGCAAGCTCAAATCAAATTTTCAGAATGGTGTATGCTGAGTGTTTATATATGCTATATGGATAGAAAGGAATCATAGAATTTTTGAAAAACTATAGGAGCTGGGAAACAATTGTGCGTGAAGTATCCTATATGAGCAGCGAGTCAAGGTTTTGTTACAGAATTTTGTGTTTTAGTTTCTAGCTTTAATTTTCAGTTGAGAACTACTTGTACATAGTGGAAAGTTAAGGATAAGGTAGAATTTAGATAGCTAATTGTGTTGATTAGCTATGGTTTTGTACAGTTTCAAAGGTGATTAATACAAAAGTTTAGTTACCAAAAATATGCGTTAGACACGACCAGACATCTTGCGTAAAAGAACTTGTTTCCATTAGAAAGTCACATGGATATATTTCTAATACTTGGCTACTATAATATATTTTCCTTTGAACACATGTATAAATTAATCTTTTAGTACTCAATTTTCATCAACACAGACAAATTTGGTAATATTAATATTCATCTTTCACATAATATTTTTTCAAAAAGTATTTTTCACTCGCCAACAAAATACCAAAAAGCATTTTCCAGCTAAATGTTTTTCATAAAAAATAATAATTGTCAAATAATATTTCCTATAGAAAATCACTTCTACCGTACCAAACACAACCTTACTACAGTTGAGGAGCCCAAGATCCGTTTTAAGCATGCTCTTCCCAAAAGCAGTGTCCAGACAATTGAGCTAACAGACCAAAGAGCATAGCAAATGACACTAAACTCAACAAACAAGAAAGTAATCTTAAAGAGCTAAGAGAAAACAGGTAGGAATTCCACATTGTTCCCTAGCTTCTAGATAAAATAATATAAACACCAAAATTTCAAAAACTGACTAATATGTTTTCCAGCATCCCAGTACCAAGACCAGCATTTTGTATCTTAAGCCTCAGTGATGGGGTACTCAAACACGACATCTTTGCCCGATAGCTTCCTGTAAACAGCTGAAAAAGTCTCCAGCTTGTACTCGGTGTTGTTTCGTTCCTTTGCGTCCAAGTATACCTAGCCACCACAAAAGAACCAATACTATCAATAACTGCAGCAAGTTTATAATTAAAATTCAAATATAGCTAAATAATCTCATCAACCTTCACATAATTAATAATCATCAATAAATTGATCTTAACATGTTTCAGGAACCATCATTTAAACTGTTCTTCGATATAACTAGTGAAAGTGGACAAACCCTAAGTGACAAATTCTGGCTTTACTTCTACAAGATTTTCCTATTAAGCATGAAATACAGACCATTCAGCAACTAAACATTATTGTAAAGAGCCATAAAATTACCTTCATTATCTTGGATCCATCAATGCGATACCTAACACGCTTCCCAACAATCTCAGCAGGTACAACCACATCCTCCAATATGGCATCATGAACAGAAGTAAGAGTCCTGCTACGGGGCCGTTGAGCAGCAGAACCTCTCTTTGGAGGTCTCGCTATTCTCCGGGTGGCAAGGAAGATTACATCCTAAAAGAAATACACTTCATTAAATTCAGAAAACACCAGCAAGATACGTTGTCATACACAAAGAAGGCAACAGATAAGATAGCTAATACAACTATTGCAACTAAAATATTATAAAAAGTGCAGTGTGTATATGCATTGTAACAGTCAAAGGAAGATAGCACAAATCTGTGGTGACCATATAGGGTTATTTTCTAACACTGCATCCAACTAGCATCTATTTGTTAAGCAGGCATAGATACTTTTGGAAAATGTAGAGAGCCCCGGGGAGTAATATGAGTTGAACTAGGGTGAAGAGATTCAAGTCACACGAATTAACTATTCTCATCTTACGCAAGGTCTCATAAAAAAGCTGCACTTAATATTGTGTCCTAGTTGATCCACTTCATGATGCGCTAAATGGGGTCAACAATTAAAAGTCCACAGTATATTTTTAGTGCAATAAACATCCAACAAGAAACTGACTAACAGAATGATTCCAATGATGCCTAGAAGATTTGCACGGAAGTTGCAGTATAGATGAAGAAGGCCAATTACTCACGATCTTCATTTCATGAGCATGACATCAAAGATTGGGCTCCAACTTCTACACCTAGATAGGTTTCCATAAATAAGAATAACAGCAAGACCATGATTCAAGCACAGGTGCTAATAATTCGTCCAAGAACAATGTAAAACCACTAAGATCACAGTGCAAACCTCATATACATGCATTTCGCAATGCAAATCCCAAAACGTAACAACAAAATTTTTCCTCCTTAAGTAACAGAATAATTTTGCCCCAATCACAAAACATGATGCCATGGTAAATCAAGAAGCACTATACCAGCATGAGAGGCTCAATATTCGACATAATTGCAATATGCAGAACATTTAATTCCAGATAACCATTATTATCAATAACCGTTCAATAAGAAGAGATATTATGATCATTTCAGATTATCATTTTGGATAAGAAGACTCTCAAAAATTCAATGCTTGAATATATACTCAAGAGACTACTAGGAAAAGAGTTCAATAGCTACCTTCCCACTGAATTTCTTCTCGAGCTCCCTAACAAGGCGGACATGGATCTTGCGGAAAGCTTTTCTCAGCCTGTAGGGGACATGGATAACAACAGCCTTCTTGTTTCCAGACACATCAATTTGTCTGCGGAATCAATCCAACAATACCAATCACAACAGGGAAATGTGAAGTATACTCTAAGTTCTATGCACTGCCGTGTAAAAAATATTGCACGATCAGATCACTTATTAGATAATTAGTGGTAAATCTCTTGATAAACATTAATTGGTAATATGACAAACATGGTAACTAACCTGTTAAAATTCAGTAATGATGTAAAAAACCTTTACATTGTCAGTGCATATAACTTAACATTTACTAACAACAGAACTATGCAATTTTGCCAACTCTTACACGGCTGAATTGATGTATAGGTCCTTCAATTCGCTCTTCAGCTCTTGGTTGGTGTTTTCCATATCAAACAAAGCCTGTTCAACAAAAAATCAGTAAAAAATTTCAGAAACATTGTATCAATACCAAATTTTTTAGGTCCTGAATAACC
Organism: Nicotiana attenuata; assembly: GCF_001879085.1. Taxonomy (NCBI): domain Eukaryota; kingdom Viridiplantae; phylum Streptophyta; class Magnoliopsida; order Solanales; family Solanaceae; genus Nicotiana; species Nicotiana attenuata. The sequence goes on from NW_017670808.1 coordinate 93,370, forward strand.
AGAGCCATAACAAAAAAGAACAAAAGTAACCTGTGCAACAGACTCCTCAAATTCAGTAGGTTCAGCATCTTTATCCTTGTGAATCTTTTGCCTTGAGGTGTACATCTTCACAGATCTAATAATTCAACAATTCAACCAATCAATCAATCAACATTTCAATCCCATACTAGTTAGGGTTAGCTATATAAATCATTTGTATCTATTCCAACCCATTCAGGCCCATTTCATTCTAATTCAGCAAAGAAATTTGTAACAAAGAAATCCCCCATGGCCGTGGCGCATGGTTAGAAACTTAGTGGATAATGGGCCTTCCCTTCTACCCTTCTCCACTTAATAATTCAGCTGATTAAACAATAATAAATAGTTAGAATAACGCATAGTAAACACTAATCTACCAGCAAATAAGAAAGAACGAATTTTTACTTGATAAAGCAATACTTTGCATACAAACTCTAATAATATCAGCTAAAAGAGTTTGACGTTACAAAAAAGATACTACAAAGCTACTCCTGCGGCTAAAACATGTTATTTCCTTCGAGACAATGGGTTAAACATTGAATATTGAAGTATATAAATTAAATGCAGCAGTCTCATGAAAAAGGTGGAGGAGAATAGGACCTATGAGAGAAAGGCAGCGATCAGCGCCGGCGGGAAACCCTAGCAATGTTTAGTTTGAGAGATGAGGAAGAACCCTAGGGTTTGGAGGGATGAAATGGTGTTTAAGGACGGAATGGATGGGCTTGAACTAGTCGATTGAATTTGGGTTCATTACCATCTTGTATTGGGCTTAAGCTGTAACCTTTACAAGGCCCAATATGCAGAACCCGTTATGATATTAGGCTGCGTTTGTTTCAAAAACAAAAATGGTGAAAAAAAGACCAGAATCATTAAAACGGATATGACATGAGCTAAAATAATGTATACGCTAGAAGGAGGGCTTGAACCTCCGACCTTGTGGTTAACAGCCACACGCTCTAACCAACTGAGCTACTCCAGCTTTGTGTCCTCTACCACACAATATTTTTAACTATATTGTGTTTTTAAGTAACGGAACACTCATGAAGAAAAGGAGTAACTTTAAAAATTAAAGAAAATGGTTATATACGTCGTTTTTTAAAACCTAGGGAAGAAGCAATACAACTTTCTTTTAATGTAGTTCATCTAAGGAATATTATTTTTTATATAATCTACGAATATTACTCTCCGTTAAAAGTTTGGTTCATCCAAGTTCTTGCTATTATAATTTTGGCTTGAAAGTACCCTTAGGCCTCATTTGTTTTTATTAAGATTAAAATGTCTGAATCTGAATACAAATCTGGATATTAAGATATTATCACTAGATCTGACTACTGAATCATTAAGATTGTTTGTTCTTTTAAGATCTGAATGTGTATAATTCATATATATTAATTTCTGAATAATAAATATAATTGAAATATAGTACAATAATTAAATATATACCAATAAAATATTAGAAAAAACTCTTAATAGAAAAAATAAAAAAATAATTTCTCCCCAAAGCTGCTTCATCGTTTTCATCTCGTTTCAAGTTCTTCTCAAGCTTTCAATGTCGCAATTCCAAAAAATCTCCTATCTTGCATATCAGCGTTTCCTCATTTTACAAAAACAAAATATGGATCTTTTGCTCCCGTCAGAAAGGTATTTTGCTATGTAAAATAAAGTCCACCAACTCGATAAGAAACCAACAATTCTTTTAATGGAGATTCTATAATCCTTGGTCGTTGGTTGTCTTCAGTCATAATTAATACATCAATTCCACTATTATCCACGTTTTTGGATGGATAGGATCACATATTTTAATGGATGAATTGGAAAGTGTTCAAGCTCTTAAAGAAAATAATTACTGGGGAGGGATAGTAAAATTGCACTGTTGTTTACATTACAATCAAGAGTTTTTGGGAGAAATGTTAGGATTTTCTCAATTGTAGATTGTGATTTATAAACAATCTATATAAATTCTTTCAATTATTCAGAATTGTGTGTAACGATCCGGCCGGTCGTTTTTGGAATTTACGCCCCGATTCCCCATTTACTGCTTCCCCTAAGTTTATTTCTGCTATTTTGGTATGCAGGGACGTTCGGTGTTGAGTTTCGGAGAGTTTTGGGACACTTAGTCCCTAAACGAGAGCTTAAGTGTTGAAAAACGGTCCGTAGTCGGAACAGTGTGAAGAAGACCTCGGAATGGAAATTCGATGGTTCCGTTAGCTCCTTAGGTGATTTCGGGGTTGGGAGCGTGGTCGGAATGTATTTTGGAAGTCCGTAGCTCATTTAGGCTTGAAATGCCGAAGGTTGAATTTTTTGAAGTTTCCGGTCCGATAGTGAATTTTTTATCCGAGGGCCGGAATGGAATTCCGGAAGTTGCAGTAGCTCCGTCGTGTCATTTGTGATGTGTGTGCAAAATTTCAGGTCATTCGGAAGTGTTTTGGTTAGGTTTTTGATCGAAAATGTATTTTTATGGAATTTGAAGTTCTTAGGCTCAAATCATTGATTAATTCGACTTTCCGACGTTGTTTTAGGTGGTTTAAGGGTTGGTACAAGTTTGAATGAGGTATTAGGTGCTATTGGTTCTTTTGGTTGAGGTCCCGGGGGCCTCGGGATGATTTCGGGTGGTTAACGGAAGAATTTTTGAAGTGTTGCAGCAGCTGGTTTTTCTCTCTTCTGGTATTTTCGCTT
>NW_017670808.1:97462-188150 GCF_001879085.1 Nicotiana attenuata
ATACGATCCCCCTCGCACGTTGATAGCTGGGCTACGGGATGATATCCCGGGAGATCCTTCGGATATACACATATGATGGACTACGGGAAGGCATCCCGGGAGATCCACTGGACAGTTGAGAAAAGGACTACAGGACGGTATCCTGGGAGATCCTCATTGTTACCATTGGTATTGAGCTGTACTTATTCTGTGGTTGTTCCGTTCTTTGTGTATTTGATATTGCCTTGTTTAACCCGTCTTATCTCACTGCTGTACTCATTATTATTGTCGGTTTTTCATACTGTTAATTTATTATTATATTTTATCTCAATAGGGCCCGACCTTCCTCGTCACTACCCAATCGAGGTTAGGCTTGGCACTTACTGAGTACCGCTGTGGTGTACTCATGCCCTTCCTGCGCATGTTTTTCATGTGCAGATCCAGGTACCTCCACTCAGGCGCACTATCCTTGAGGCGAGGAGAGCTACGGAGACTTCGAGGTATATCTGCAGCGTCCGTAGACCGAAGAGTCTCCTTCCTTATTCTATCTGTAGTGTCTAGATTCTATCATACTTTTGATGTAGACATTCTGGAGATTAGAGCATTAACAGTATTTCTATTAGCCTGTGGTTTCCGTGAGTTTTCGAGTTTTGGGATTGAGTTGTAGACTTCCGTATTTCTTTTGAGTTGTATAGGCCGAGCGGCCTTATATGCAGTTACTATTTTAATATGTCTAGCTTTATTTAACCATTTCGCAAGTTAGGTTGTTATTTCCGCATTGTTTGGCTTTCCTAGTTGTAGGAACTAGGTGCCATCACGACGTGTTCATGGAGGGTGAACTGGGGTCGTGACACCGTGGAACTATATGATGTTCATGGAGGGTGAATTGGGGTCGTGACAAGTTGGTATCAGAGCTCTAGGTTCATAGGAGTCACGGGACACAGGCCGGTTTATTAGAGTCTCGCTGATCGGTACAGAGACGTCTGTACTTATCTACGAGAGGCTATGTAACCGTTAGGAAAAATTTCACTTCATTTGATTCCCTGTCGTGCGAGATTTTTGACATCACAATCCTAAACTTCTGCCTTCTATTCTCTCACAGATGGTGAGGACACGTGCTACTCGTGATGATCAGGCACCCGCGCCCCCTACTGCAGCCGTCAGAGGCCGGGGTCGGGGGTAGAGGCCGAGGACGCGCACGTGGTGCAGCCAGAGCACCTGCGCGAGCTGCCGTCGAGGTACCAACAGCAGATCCAGCCGGAGCCCAGGCACCTGGCACGCCTACTACTGCCACTACTACTCCAGCTCTTCAGGAGACTTTGGCGCAGTTCCTGAGCATGTTTGGTACGTTGATTCAGGCGGGATTGATCCAGGTTGTACCGACTACTTCACAGATCGGGGGAGGGACCCAGACTCCCGCCTCCCCCACTCTAGAGCAGCAAGTTCCCAGGGGTCAGGTTCCAGGCGTCGCGGCGACACAGCCTGTGGTCCCAGTTCAGCGGGTAGTGAGGGCCTCTCGCCAAGTAGAAGACAGGTGGGTCTAGGAGAGAGAGGACAGACGAGGTCAGGAGGGAGAGTATAGAGGGGTGAGTAGACCTCGTAGACCCGGGAGATATACTGGTCCTTATTTTGGAGGGAGAGTACGGCATGGTAGAGGTTTTATGGGTCAGCCAGCTCAGTTTGCATCTCAGATTTCACACAGGGTTTCAGGTGTTCAGGGGTCTCGGAGTACCCGTACCGCACAGTTCCCACTGCCACGTCAGTCGCGAGGTTGCTTTGAGTGTGGTGACATACGCCATGTGGTGAGCTATTGCCCTAGACTTGGGAGGAGTGCACCTCTACAGACTTCTCGGCCACAGCGCGCCCCGCAGGGTTCTCAGGCTTTTGTTACAACCCCAGTTGCTACCCCACCTACCCATACCGAGACTGTTGCTTCCGATCCATCACAGGTATTGTCGTGGTTTGTTATAGAAGTGCATCAGTTCTATTCGATTTAGGCTCTACTTATTCCTACGTGTCTTCTTACTTTGCTCCGCAATTGGGTGTGCCTCGGGATCCTTGAGTGCCCCGTTTATGTTTCTACTCCTGTGGGAGATTCTCCTGTTGTGGACCGCGTTTATTGGTCATGTTTCGTTACTATTCGTGGTTTTGAGACCAGAGCAGACTTATTGTTACTCGATATGGTGGATTTTGACATTATTCTGGGCATGGACTGGTTGTCGCCCCATTTTACTATTCTTGATTGCCACGCCAAGACCGTGACGCTGGCTATGCCAGGTATTCCGCGTGTTGAGTGGAGTGGTACTTTAGATCACACTCCCAGTAGATTTATCTCTTTTCTTAAAAGCTCAGCGCATGGTTGAGAAGAGGTGTGCCGCGTATTTGGCTTATGTGAGAGAAGTTAGTGTTGATACCCCTTCTGTTGATTCTGTTCCAGTGGTACGAGATTATCCCGATGTATTTCCAGCTGATCTTCCAGGCATGCCGCCTGATAGAGACATTGATTTTTGCATTGATCTGTTGCCAGGCACTCAGCCCATTTCCATTCCTCCGTATCGTATGGCTCCTCCTGAGTTGAAGGAGTTGAAGGATCAGTTGCAGGAATTGCTTGGTAAGGGTATTATTCGACCCAGTGTTTCACCGTGGGGTGCTCCTGTCTTGTTTATGAAGAAGACTGATGGTTCTATGCGAATGTGTATTGATTATCGCCAATTGATCAAAGTTACAGTGAAGAACCGTTATCCCTTGCCTCGTATTGATGATCTGTTATACTAGCTTTAGGGCGCACATGTGTTTTCTAAGATTGACTTGCGCTCAGGTTACCATCAGTTGAAGATTCGGGGGCCAGATATCCCGAAGACTGCCTTCAGGACTCGGTATGGTCATTACGAGTTCCTTGTTATGTCATTTGGGCTGACCAATGCCCCAGCAGCTTTCATGCATGTGATGCACAGTGTGTTCCGACCATATCCTGACTCGTTCGTTATTGTTTATTGATGATATTCTAGTGTATTCCCGAAGTGGGGAGATCATGAGCAGCACCTGAGGACCGCGCTTCAGACCTTGAGGGAGAAGAAGTTATATGCAAAGTTCTCAAAATGTGAGTTTTGGCTGAGTTCTGTGGCATTCTTAGGCCATGTGATTTCGAGTGAGGGTATTCGGGTGGATCCGAGGAAGATAGAGGCCATGCAGAGTTGGCCCAGGCCGTCCTCAGCAACAGAGATTCGCAGTTTCCTTGGCTTGGCGGGCTACTACCGTCGCTTCGTGGAGGGATTTTCATCGATTGCGGGCCCTATGACTAGGTTGACCCCGAAGGGTGCCCCTTTTCAATGGACAGAGAAGTGTGAGGCGAGCTTTCAGAAGCTCAAGACAGCTTTGACTACAGCCCCAATTTTGATGTTGCCTACCGGTTCGGGGTCTTATACTGTCTATTGTGACGCCTCTAGAGTTGGCCTTGGAGCGGTGCTGATGCAGGACGGTAGGGTGATTGCCTACGCGTCCAGACAATTGAAGATACATGAAAAGAATTACCCTGTCCACGACCTTGAGTTAGCTGCCATTGTTCATGCCTTGTAGATCTGGCTTCATTATTTGTACGGTGTGCCTTGTGAGATCTATACTGATCATCCGAGCTTGCAACACTGACTCAAGCAAAAGGATCTTAATATACATCAGAGGAGGTGGTTAGAGTTGCTGGAGGATTATGACATCACTATCCTGTATCACCCGGGCAAGGCCAATATAGTGGCGGATGCCTTGAGTCGCCGGGCGGAGAGTCTGGGGAGTTTGGCATATTTACCAGCTTCAGAGAGGCCCATGGCGATGGATGTTCAGGCCTTAGCCGGCCAGTTCGTGAGATTGGATCTTTCAGAGCCCAGTCGGGTTCTAGCTTGTGTGGTTTCCCGGTCCTCCTTATTTGATCGTATCAGGGAGCGGCAGTATGATGACCCTCATTTGCTTGTCCTTCAGGACAAGGTTCAACGTGGTGATGCCAGAGATGTGACCATTGGAGATGACGGGGTATTGAGGATGCAGGGCCGGATTTGTGTGCCCAATGTTGATGGTCTTCGAGAGTTGATTCTAGTAGAGGCCCATAGCTCGCGGTATTCCATCCATCCGGGTGCCGCGAAGATGTATCAGGACTTGAGGCAGCACTATTGGTGGAGGCGGATGAAGAAGGATATAGTTGGTTATGTGTCTAGATGCCNCAGGGTGCGTCATGGTAGAGGTTTTGTGGGTCAGCCAGCTCAGTTTACACCTCAGAGTTCCCACAGAGTTTCAGGTGTTCAGGGGTCTTGGAGTACCCATACCGCACAGTTCCCACTGCCACATCAGTCACGAGGTTGCTTTGAGTGAGGTGACATACGCCATGTGGTGAGGTATTGCCCTAGACTTGGGAGGAGTGCACCTCCACAGACTTCTCGGCCACAGCGCGCCCCGCAGAGTTCTCAGGCTTTGGTTACAACCGCAGTTGCTACCCCACCTACCCGTACCGAGACTGTTGCCTCCGATTCTGTCATCACAGGTATTGTCATGGTTTGTTATAGAAGTGTATCAGTTCTATTCGATTTAGGCTCTACTTATTCTTATGTGTCTTCTTACTTTGCTCCGCATTTGGGTGTACCTCGGAATTTCCTTGAGTTTCTCTGTTTATGTTTCTACTCCTGTGGGGGAATTCTCTTGTTGTGGACCGCGTTTATCGGTCGTGCTTGGTTACTATTCGTGGTTTTGAGACCAGAGCAGATTTATTGTTACTCAGTAAGGTTGATTTTGATATTATTTTGGGGCATGGACTGGTTGTCGCCCCATTTTGCTATTTTTGATTATCACGCCAAGACCGTGACGCTGGCTATGCCAGGTGTTCCGCGTATTGAGTGGAGTGGTACTTTAGATCACTCTCCTAGTAGAGTTATCTTTTTCCTTAAAGCTCAGCGTATGGTTGAGAAGGGGTGTGCCGCGTATTTAGCTTATGTGAGAGATGTCAGTGTTGATACCCCTTCTGTTGATTCAGTTCCAGTGGTACGGGATTATCCCGATGTGTTTCCAGCTGATCTTCCGGGCATGCCGCCCGATAGAGACATTGATTTTGGCATTGATCTATTGCCGGGCACTCAGCCCATTTCCATTCCTCCATATCGTATGGCTCCTCCTGAGTTGAAGGAGTTGAAGGATCAGTTGCAGGAATTGCTGGTAAGGGTTTTATTCGACCCAGTGTTTCACCGTGGGGTGCTCCTGTCTTGTTTGTGAAGAAGAATGATGGTTCTATGCGAATGTGTATTGATTATCGCCAGTTGATCAAAGTTACAGTGAAGAACCGTTATCCCTTGCCTCGTATTGATGATCTGTTTGACCAGCTTCAAGGCACACATGTGTTTTCTAAGATTGACTTGCGCTCAGGTTACCATCAGTTGAAGATACATGAAAAGAATTACCCTGTCCACGACCTTGAGTTAGCTGCCATTGTTCATGCCTTGAAGATCTGGCTTCATTATTTGTACGGTGTGCCTTGTGAGATCTATACTGATCATCGGAGCTTGCAACACTGACTCAAGCAAAAGGATCTTAATATACGTCAGAGGAGGTGGTTAGAGTTGCTAAAGGATTTTGACATTACTATTCTGTATCACCCTGGCAAGGCCAATGTAGTGGCGGATGCCTTGAGTCGCCGGGCGGAGAGTCTGGGGAGTTTGGCATATTTACCAGCTTCAGAGAGGCCCATGGCGATGGATGTTCATGCCTTAGCCAGCCAGTTCGTGAGATTGGATCTTTCAGAGCCCAGTCGGGTTCTAGCTTGTGTGGTTTCCCGGTCCTCCTTATTTGATCGTATCAGGGAGCGGCAGTATGATGACCCTCATTTGCTTCTCCTTCAGGACAAGGTTCAACGTGGTGATGCCAGAGATGTGACCATTGGAGATGACGGGGTATAGAGGATGCAGGGCCGGATTTGTGTGCCTAGTGTTGATGGTCTTCGAGAGTTGATTCTAGCAGAGGCCCATAGTTCGCAGTATTCCATCCATCCGGGTGCCGCGAAGATGTATCAGGACTTGAGGCAGCACTATTGGTGGAGGCGGATGAAGAAGGATATAGTTGGTTATGTGTCTAGATGCCTCAACTCCCAGCAGGTAAAGTATGAGCACCAGTGCCCGGGTGGGTTGCTTCAGCAGATAGAGATTTCCGGAGTGGAAGTGGGAGCGCATCACCATGGATTTCGTGTCGGGACTCCCACGGACCTTAAAGAAGATTGATGCCATTTGGGTCATCGTGGATCGGCTGACCAAGTCCGCTTATTTCATCCCTGTGTGTACAACTTATTCATCGGAGCGGTTGGCGGAGATTTATATCCGGGAGATTGTCCGTCTGTATGGTATTCCAGTTTCTATTATTTCGGACAGAGGTACCCAGTTCACATCGCGGTTCTGGAGAGCCGTGCAGCAGGAGTTAGGCACTCGGGTGGAGTTGAGCACAGCATTTCACCCCCAGACGGACGGACAGTCCGAGCGCACTATTCAGATTCTTGAGGATATGCTCCGTGCGTGTGTGATTGAGTTTGGAGGGTCTCGGGATCATTTCTTGCCACTGGCGGAGTTTGCTTACAACAATAGTTATCATTCTAGCATTCAGATGGCGCCGTATGAGGCTTTATATGGTAGGAGGTGTAGATCTCCAGTGGGTTGGTTTGAGCCGGGTGAGGCCAGGCTATTAGGCACAGAGTTGGTTCAGGATGCATTGGAGAAGGTTAAGACGATTCAGGATAGACTCCGTACAACCCAGTCCAGACAGAAGAGTTACGCGGACAGGAAGGCGTCATGAGGTTTGGGAAGAAGGGAAAGTTGAGTCCGAGGTTTATTGGCCCTTTTGAGATCTTGCGGCGAGTTGGGGAGGTTGCCTATGAGCTTGCCTTGCCTCCCAGTTTGGCCGGAGTTCATCCGGTATTTCATGTTTCGATGCTCCGGAGGTATCACGGTGATCCGTCTCACGTGTTGGATTTCAGTTCAGTCCAGTTGGACAAGGATCTATCCTATGTTGAGGAGCCAGTGGCTATATTAGACAGACAGATCAGAAAGTTGAGGTCAAAGAACATTGCTTCAGTGAAGGTTCAGTGGCGGGGTCAGCCAGCCGAGGAGGCGACCTGGGAGACCGAGCAGGAAATGCGTAGCAGTTACCCTCATCTTTTCACTACTTCAGGTATGTTCTCTATGCTCGTTCGAGGACGAACGAATGTCAAAGTGTAGGAGGATGTGACGACCCGGCCGGTCGTCTTAAGAATTAACGCCCCGATCCCCTATTAACTGCTTCCCCTAAGTTCATTTCTGCTATTTTGGCTTGCCGGGACGTTCGGTGTTGAGTTTCGGAGAGTTTTGGGACACTTAGTCCCTAAATGAGAGCTTAAGTGTTGAAAAATGGTCCGTAGCCGGAACAGTGTGAAGACGACCTCGGAATGGAAATCCAATGGTTCCGTTACCTCCGTTAGGTGATTTCGGGTTTGGGAGCGTGTTCGTAATGTATTTTGGAAGTCCGTAGCTCATTTAGGCTTGAAATGCCAAAGGTTGAATTTTTTTGAAGTTTCGGGTCCGATTGTGAATTTTTGATCCGACGGCCGGAATGGAATTCGGGAAGTTGCAGTAGCTCCGTCGTGTCATTTGGGATGTGTGTGCAAAATTTCAGGTCATTCGGACGTGTTTTGGTTAGGTTTTTGATCGAAAATGTATTTTTATGGAATTTGAAGTTCTTAGGCTCAAATCATTGATTAATTCGACTTTCCGACGTTATTTTAGGTGGATTAAGGGTTGGTACAAGTTTGAATGAGGTATTAGGTGCTATTGGTTATTTTGGTTGAGGTCCCCGGGGCCTCGGGATGATTTCGGGTGGTTAACGGAAGAATTTTTGAAGTGTTGCAGCAGCTGGTTTTCTCTCTTCTGGTATTTTCGCTTCTGCGGCTTGGGAACCGCAGAAGCAGCCTGGTCATCGTAGGAGCGGGTTTGGGCAGTGTTTTTCAGGTACCGCAGATGTGGAGGAAATTCCGCAGGAGCGGCCTCGCATCTGCGAGAAAGAGAACCGCAGATGCGGAAACTTGGACTTTTATTAGAACCGCAGAAGCGGCTTAAATTCCGCAGAAGCAGAACCGCATAAGCGGTTAATGGTCCACAGAAGCGAACATTGGCTCTTTAGTGAAAGTCGCAGAAGCGACTCATTTTCCGCATAAGCGGGACCGCAGAAGCGGTCCATTGTCCGCAGAAGCGGAAATGCCTGTTCTGATATAGAAAATTCGAGGGTTTGATTTCATAAGTTAGAAAAAAACCAAATTGAGCTCGGGCAAGGGCGATTTTCAGAGGGTTTTGAAGAGAAGACTATTGGGTAACGTTTCTTTAATCCCTTCTAGTTATATTTCATCATTTTGTAGTTAAATCCATTCTTTAAATTCGAATTTGGGATCAAAAATTGGAAGAAATTGGGCAAAACTTCATAGGCTAAACCATTGAGTTTTGAGTGAGCATTTGACCTCCGATTTGGGAGATTTTTATATGGTTAGACTCGTGAGAGTACGAGGATTCTGAAAATGTGAAAATTATTCGATTCCGAGGCATTGGCCTGAAGGGCATTTTGGTCATTTCACCTAATTTCATGCTGTAGCTTTGAATTAAATAGCAAAACCAGTTGTTTGCGATGTTATTTATGATATGTAAATGTATTGAATAGATTTGGGCCATTTGGAGTCGGATACTCATGGCAAAGGCGTGGTTTCTAGTTGATTTTGAGCCGATTCGAGGTAAGTGGCTTGTCTAACCTTGTGTGGGGGACCTTTCCCCTTAGGATTTGATATGTGGTAATTGAGTGCCTAGTACGTGAGGTGACGAGCACGTACTTGAGCTAATTGTTGAAAAAGCCGGTTTTTACTTAAGATATTGAGACTGAGTTTCCTTCATATTTGCCTTGTTTTACTTGTAGCTATAACCTGTGTTAGATTAGAAAAGCATGTTTAGTTGATTTAACTTGCCTAATTGTTTAAGTTGCCTTGACTGTACTACGTGAAGCATGCTAGGCTAGTACTACCTGATGTTTGCCTTTTGTACTTCATTTCTGAATATCTTCTGGTTGTGGTTGCGCATTTACATTGGGACTACGGATGTGGGATTCCGATAGCTCCCCCCTTGTTTGTTTACTTTGGTACTGCGGGTTCGATTCCCGATAGATCCCCCCTGCACATTTACTTTGGGACTGCGGGTTCGATTCGCGATAGATCCCCCTGCACATTTACTTTGGGACTGCGGGTTAGATTCCCGATAGATCCCCCTGCACATTTACTTTGGGACTGCGGGTTAGATTCCCGATAGATCCCCCTGTATGGGACGGTATCCCGGGATATCCTTCGGATATACACATATGATGGACTACGGGAAGGCATCCCGGGAGATCCACTGGACAGTTGAGAAAAGGACTACAGAACGGTATCCTGGGAGATCCTCATTGTTACCCTTGGTGTTGAGTTGTACTTATTCTGTGGTTGTTCCGTTCTTTGTGTATTTTATATTGCCTTGTTTAATCTGTCTTATCTCCTGTTGTACTCATTATTATTGTCAGTTTTTCATACTGTTAATTTATTATTATATTTTATCTCAGTAGGGCCCTGACCTTCCTCGTCACTACCCAACCGAGGTTAGGCTTGGCACTTACTGAGTACCGCTGTGGTGTACTCATGACCTTCCTGCGCATGTTTTTCATGTGCAGATCCAGGTACCTCCACTCAGGCGCACTATCCTTGAGGCGAGGAGAGCTACGGAGACTTCGAGATATATCTGCAGCGTCCGCAGATCGAAGAGTCTCCTTCCTTATTCTATCTGTAGTGTCTAGATTCTATCATACTTTTGATGTAGACATTTTGGAGATTAGAGCATTTACAGTATTTCTATTAGCCTGTGGTTCCCGTGAGTTTCCGGGTTTTGGGATTGAGTTGTAGACTTTCGTATTTCTTTTTGAGTTGTATAGGCCGAGCGGCCTTATATGCAGTTACTATTTTAATATGTCTAGCTTTATTTAACCATTTCGCAAGTTAGGTTGTTATTTCCGCATTGTTAGGCTTACCTAGTTGTAGGAACTAGGTGCCATCACGACATGTTCATGGAGGGTGAACTGGGGTCGTGACATGGATGTTATTAATCATATTTTGTGGTAGTTCAAATGAGATACGAGCGAGATCCCATCCATTGTTATTCTGGATGTCCTTCACTCTCAAACCATTCTCGTTTTTTGTTTGGGGGCCTATTAAGTTATTCCTAAGGTTGCCATAGTTAGGGATCCAGTTGGTGTCCCATATGGTCATGTTAGGGTGATTGATCACTGGCCATCTTATTCCTTTTTTACAAATGTTCCAACCCTTTAATAGGCTTTTCAAAGTATTGGAGCCACCCTTGGTAGAACTAGTATGTCCGTATAGGCTAATGAGGACGCGAGCCCAGAGAGAGGATGGGTCAGTAAGAATTCTCCAAGCAAGGCTAGTCAGTAGTGAAATATTCTTAGATTAAGCTTTTTTAATTCCTAGTCCCCCCCTCATCATTAGACAGAGTAACCATATTCCAACCTATTAGGTGCATTCTTTTCTTTTCAGCAGTAGTTCCCCAGAGATAGTCTCTTTGGATCTTATCGATTTCCTTTAGAGTCTTACTTGGAAGCAAGGATAATTGCATTTGGTGATTTGGGATTGTGCTGAGAGTCGATTTTATTAGGGTACACCTTCCCACCATACTAAGCCATTTTGCATTCCAGTTATTCAACCTTGCTCGCATTTTATCAATTATAGGTTGGAAGTCTTTGTGGCTGGGTTGGTTTTTGAGCATGGGAAACCCTAGGTAGGTGCCAAAATCCTTACTAATTTTTTATGTCAAAACAAGTAGTAGCCCAGTTAATATTACTAATTGTGAAAGATTTGTTAGTAGCAATTTTGATTTATCTTTGTTTATATTTAGACCAGACAAGTGACAAAATTTCTCCATACTATTCCACATAGTAGAAATAGTTTTATTGTTTGCACGACCAATTAAGGTTAAGTCATCTACAAAGAACAAGTGGGACAGGGGTGAACATTTTTTGTTCAAAATGATCGGGTCCCAATTAAGGGTGTCCACTTGATGCTCAATATTTTTGGACAACATGTCCATGCATAAGATGAATAGATAAGGTGACATTGGGTCCCCTTGTCTAACTCCCCTTGTGGGATAGAATTCCTATGTTTTATTCCCATTAACTAAGATAGAGATAGTACTTGTTGATATTCAGTTAAGGATTAGGGTAGATATATTAGGAGGGAAGTTGTAAAATCTTAAGGTTCTATTAACGAATGACCACTCTAATTTGTCGAAAACCTTTTCTAGATCAAGTTTTAGAATACAATTTCCTTTTCTTGTTTTGTTGTTAAAATGTTTTAGCACTTCTTAATTAATGATAGCATTATTTGTTGTTCTTCTATTTTTGACAAAACTTCTTTGTTGATCACTAATAAGATGTTTGAGGAACGGCTTGATATGGCTAGCAATCACTTTAGTGACCACTTTATACAAAGTGTTACAGAGGCTAATTGGCCTAAAATTTTGTATTTTGTTTGCATTATTGAATTTAGGCATCAAACATAAGTAGGTTTTATTAATGTCATGAGGCATAACCTTTGAGTTAAAAATTTCCTGGCATAAGTTAATAACCTTATTTCCTAGAATTGGCCAGAATTTCTGGAAGAAAAAAGGGGTGTAGACCATCAGGTCCAGGAGCCTTGCATGGTTTAAACGAAAAAATGGCTTTCCTAACATCATGATTTTTGAGTTTACTATCAAGGCTGGAAAGGTCAAGTTTCTTGTAGGTAGTGTTAACCAATTTGATGGCTTTCCAATTTGTGTGTTCATGAGACGTGGTGAAAATATTATGGAAATGATTGGAGACATAACCAATAAGGGTCGTTTGATTTAATATCAAATTTCCATAGTTGCCCTTAAAGAAGACAATATTATTTCTCCGTCTCCGGTTAGTGGCTTGAATATGAAAATACTTAGTATTAGCATCCCCATCATTTAGCCAATTGATCCTAGATCGTAATTTCCAGTAGTCCTCCTCTAGTTTGAGTATTGAATCGTAATCTTCTACAAGTTTTACCTCTAGGTCTCTAAGAAATTGGTTATTTTGGTATCTAGGAGAGTTTTGAATGCCATTGATACGTTTTAATAAATTTCTTTTCCTAGCAAAGATATTGCAAAAGGTAGCGTGTTTCCATTCTAATACGCTTTTGTGGAAATATTCAGTCCCCTTTATTATATCCCTATTTTCCCAACTCTCTTTCACAACTCTTGGGAAGTCTAGGTGTGAGCACCGGAAGGTTTCCAGCCTAAAAAGCCCTGTATGATTGTTATTAATAATGTTGTTAAGATTAACCAAGATTGGATTATGGTCAGAATGAATTTTTGGAAGATGTATTACCGTTACATTGTTGAATTCTTGCAACCATTCTGAGTTTGAATAAACCCTAGCTAACCTTTCAATAATAAGACCCCCCCTTCCTCCTACGATGGTTGGACCATGTATATTTACACCCTTAGAAACATAGATCTACAAGGTTACAATAGTTTAGGCAGTTTATTTGGCTTTTGGCCCTTTTTTGGTTAATAGGCCTGCCCCCAAACTTATCTACTGAATCAATAATTTCATTAAAATCCCCCGTAACTAGCCAAAGTCCCTTATACCTATCAAATATTGATTTAAAGTTATCCCATAACAAATGTCTATAGGCTAAGTTATTGCTAGCATAAACAGTAGAAAATAACCAAGATTTTTAGGTTTTACCTCTATCATTGCATGGATTGATTGACCATTCCTAGTGAAGTTGTTGACCTTCACCACCTCATTATTCCAAAGAAGAACCATGCCTCCAGAATTGCCAATGGCAGGTACTTCAACCATTTCTATGAAGTGATACTCCTCAAGGATGGATATGTGTGTTTCCATTTTTGTTTCCAGCAAAGCAACTAAACAAGGCTTATGTGTGTCCATTAGCTCACGAAAGTGCCTCCTAAAATTTTCATTGTTTGCTCCTCCAACGTTCCAAATAATGATATTATTAGGCTTATGTATGGGAGTCATGCTGGGTTGGATGTTGTAGGGGTTTCTCCTTAGAGTGAGAACCAGTATCACCACATTCTTTCCCACAGTGGGATCGTGGGTGATAACACCCAATTTTTTGCTATATATTTTTAAATAGGCGAAATACATAAATGGCCCTTATAAGTTGTCCATAACAGTCATTTGAACACCTCAACTGAGACCATTTCCAGCTAGACACTTCAAGTGATTGTTAAGTACATCAAATAGACACCTCGGTACAGCATACCAGATGCGTGAGTTACACTTGCCAAATGAGCCAATCAATGAATGACAAGTGTAATTTCTAACTAAAACTTAACACAAATTAACCAAAAAAACAAAATAAATTTAAAGAAGAAAAAACCCTTCTCCACCTCCCTTTCTCCTCCTCTCCCCCCCCCACATCCCCCCCCCCTCCAAATTCATTTTTCGATGTCAAAGAAGACCCCTTCCGACCAATCCCCTTCTGTCTCGTTGCCTCTCACGAGAAAGGCTGATGACCATGAGTCCATGACAAAAACTTGGAGACCACCGTAAAAGAAAGAGATGATCTGAGTCGACGGTGGTTGGAACATATTCCGGTGATCTTTTTCTTATTTATTTTCTCCTCCATAGCTCCCCTCCTCCACAAAACACTCTATTACAACTTATCAGACCCAATAATGATGAAAAATCTCATCGGAGTTGCGCCGAAAAATATCCAACCGGTAATCGCCCGATCTTCTAACTCATGTTCCTCTCTTAAAATCAACTTTAGAATTATTCAAATGATATTGATAATTATTGCTGCCAGTAGGAATTACTGAAAGTGCTCGGTCCATGCTACAATTTTAATTTTTTCTATGTTAGATGGGTTGGAGCTGGAGATGTATGAAGAAATTATAAAGACATTAGGGCTTTTTTAAGTTTGTAAGCAGTACACATAGAAGAGGGTGAATTTTAGGAAATAGGTAATTCACCTTCTTGTTTCAGACGATTTCTGTTTTGCACATTCACTATGTGAATATGGAAGAAAATTTTTGAGAAGAAAGAGTGAGGAAAAGTGGGCTCCACCAGTTAAATAAAAAAAAGAAAAATAAATAAACATAATTTTGAAAGGCTTCACTTGCTACAAAGCAAGTGTAGTACACACATTTTGCTATGTCACTTTGAAGGGTTTAAGAGATACACTGAAACATAACTTGAGGTGTCTACTTGATAAATATGTCGGTTGAGGTGTTCAAATGACCGTTGTGGACAACTTGGAGGGGCCATTTATGTATTTCGCCTTTTAAGTAAGCAAAAATACCTTCGGAATAGCATATATATGCATATATAAGCATTCACAAAGTTTTTATTATTTTTTCCATAATTTTAAGGGTTTAAATTGATTTATTTTCCCCTTTTTATCCATAAAACCCCAATCAATATTTTTTCAAATTATTCTTATGATGATTTATTTATTTGATCTCTATACTTATGCCAAAATATGATTAATATATTTTCATGCATCTTTATAATTACATTTAGTATTTTTTAAGCTAAATTGCATGTAATTGTAATGTTAGCCCTTTT
This sequence comes from Nicotiana attenuata, assembly GCF_001879085.1. Lineage (NCBI taxonomy): Eukaryota > Viridiplantae > Streptophyta > Magnoliopsida > Solanales > Solanaceae > Nicotiana > Nicotiana attenuata. The sequence goes on from NW_017670808.1 coordinate 112,112, forward strand.
AACGTATAATTATATTTTACATGCGTAAAATTTGTCCCTATATTTTTAAAGTGACATTATGTATTTTAAATCTTTTTGGCGCATTAAATTATTTTCCAAAAAATACTTATTATTTATTATAAATTAAATAGGAGAAAATTGGCTATTAAAATTATAGGCAGATAGGCATTTCAATTACAGCCGAAATTGAACCCAACCCCAACCCAATTTCTTATTAAATTACCCGACCCAGGCCCCAAATACACCTACCCGACCCAGCTCTTGTTAGATCATGGTCGTTGATCATTTTGATCAGCGGTCCAGATCTCTCCTTTCCTAATTAGACTAACCTATACCCCCCAAACCGAATTCATTTTCACGACCAACCCCGCCGCCCTAAAATCCTCTCTGCTCTCAAACTCTCTCAACCTAACCCTAATCTTCAACCGCCGACCTCCCATCTCCGGCCATCTCCGGTCACCTCTCATCGTCTCTTAAAGCCTCCAATGGCTTCTCTCATGCCACGCTCATCTTCTCTGAGGCCATCAAGGGCCCTGGGCCACGCCGACTTGTATCTAGGGTTCGCTGTTTGTATGTTCATGGCTACTCCGGTGTGATTTCGAGCAAAATTACACTCTATTTGTTATGATCTTTGAGTTCTAAACAGGTTCTTCCACCTCTACTTGGGTTTCTTCTAAAACCTTAATTTTTTTTTGCATCTCTTAGATCTGTGCTATTTTTAAACGATTCGAGTCAGTTCCTTTTACGTTTTACACTGTCCTTGAAATTCTTTTGCAAAAATCATCGATTTCAAGTTGATTTTCACTATCTTCTAAATTTAGGGTTTCTCAGAACTTCTTCTACACTTTGTTTAAATCTGTTTTTATGTTTTAACTTCGATCTTTTGCATATCTCGACTGATTCTATGCTTTACTGCTTTTTCAACTCGCCTATGTTAAAAGCCCTAATTTTTAGGGTTCTTCGTTTGGTTTTTGTGTATTAGCAGGACTGACCGTCTCTCATTTTTTGAGTTCTCGTGATTTCTTATGACTGCCTTTACTGCTTTTTCAACTCGCATATGTTAAAAGCCCTAATTTTTAGGGTTCTTCGTTTGGTTTTTGTGTATTAGCAGGACTGACCGTCTCTCATTTTTTGAGTTCTCGTGATTTCTTATGACTGCCTTGCCTTGATATGCTTCTACTGAGTTTCTCAACCTAAACTTACGCTGATTCTATGTGTCTGTATTCATCTTGACTGTTCACGTCAAGACTCACATCTTTCTCACTAATTTGGTATTGTTTAACCTTCATGTTTTGCTAGAGTTGTGTGCCAATTCTTGACTATCCATGTCTTACTCTATTTATATGTTAAACATGCTTACCTTTTTTTATGACCTTCTCTTTGATTGATTTTGAATTCCCTGTTACTTGGTGTGATTTGAACACTTTCCTTTAAACCCCCGACTCCCACCTTTCCACTTAATTTGATTTCTTTCCTTACTTGTCACCTGCTCTTTACCGTTTGCACTGACTCCCTTAATTAAAGGGAGATTTGAACCTATTTTTATACTAAGTTCTATAATTACTGAACAATTGATTCTTGCCTTATTTTAACCAGTTTTCAAACTAATATATAAATGGCTCTCTTCTACAGTCTTAACACATGAACTCTTGGTTCAAAAACTCTCTCACACACTTAAAACTTTCTGCTCTCTTTTGTACTACTTGCTACTGCTCTATGTTAGCCGGCTACAAGCCAAGGCTAACCATTGTGTTCTTCTGCTCTTTTACTGTGCTTGCTATCCTCTTTACTGGTATGTCCTAGTTTGAATTCAGAGTTTCAACAACAATATGATTCTCTTATTGTCTTAATTCATTCTGTTTCTAGTTTGCTTTTATATGTGGTTTTGTTGTGAAATCTGCAGTTAATCTGTTTACATTATTAAGCATATTATGAATTTCCCTCCTTTTAGAATCATTGTGTTACCCCTCTTTTTGTTTCTAAACATTCGCAGACCTTTGCTTGATTATGTGTTTGCAATTAAGTGTTCTATGAATCCCAAACCCCCTTTGACCCCTGTTTGGTTATGTGACTACCGGATGTGTATGAACCTGCCTTAAAGGTTGTGTTTGGACTTCTGTTCATTTTTTTCAATCTCTTTTCAAACAGTCTTTATCGTTTTACTAAATTACTTTCAAACAGATTTAATACAGTCTTTCACTAAAAACCTTTTCAACTTGTGTCAAGCACTTTCACATTACTCCTAAATTAATATGTTCTGCCCCCTCCAGTATGTGTACTTCCTTGGGATCCTCTTGAGAATCCTCTAGACTCTCGCATACTGAGGCTGGCCCTTCCACACCGCATTTGTTCAATTTTGGTTACCCAGTCTAGGTGTAAGCACTGCCCGGGATCCTTGAGGTCCTTGGGGAACTTTGATGCACCTAAATTGGGTTATTGTCTATGGAATTGAGGCATATGAGGTCATTGGAGGCTCTGAGGAATCTGGGCCTAATTGAAGGCTCCCTATAGAATAGCTTCTTGATTTTTTTACTTATATAATTCATTCATTTGGTTTGTAATAACTTGTAAACAAATATTGGGGTATTTAGTTAAAAGGGAGGGTAGATACATGCTTTATGGGAGTAATATGGGTAGAAATCCTGCTCTTAGGACCTTACTTTTAAATCTGCCCACTTTGCGCAATAGAAAACATGCTCATAGGGATTTATTTTTTTAAATCTGATTGTCTTGCCTAATCATGCCTATAGGATTTCACTTCTAATGTCGTTGCTTCAAGTACAAATCATGTCTATAAGGTTCTCCATTTTGTCATGTTTAGAAACCATGCCTATAGGTTCTAAACAATCATGTCTTAAAAACGGATTAATAATAGATTCCATGCCTATAGGACTTAATTCAGATTCTGGTACAACGAGTATTTACGTATGTTTCCCCGCCTGTAAACCGTTAAAATCAGTATTACATTTAGATATCATGCCTATAGGGAACTATTTTCGAAATTCTGCTTTTCAATCTAGTTTAGTCTAAATAAGTCAACTTGATCACGCCTAGTTAATTTCTGGATTGGTTTCATCAAGTATTAAGTATTTCTTGAAACGAGTTCTCCCAAACTGCCTCAATCTCGTTTGATATCATGCCTATAGGAATGTACTAATCAGTGCTCCGCGTATAGGAAACCCTAGGGCATTTTCCTGCAATTCTGAAACAGTTTTATTGCTTAATGTTTTTTTTCTGATCTTCACCGGCTTCAAAACCAATAGGCAACTGCTAAGATCATTACTCCTGAGTTTTTTGTAAAAAAAAAAAACTGCTTGTCTGCTGCATATTGATTTAGACATCCTTCCTTAGGATACTGTTTAACAAAGGGCCTTTATTTGTGTTTGAGTCATGTTGTTTATATGCCTTACTTGTTTATATGCCTTATATGGAGTAAAATTGAGCCTTTTATCTACTCCTTCCTGTTCTTGTTTGCTAAAAGTCTAAATTGTTTTGCTTGTCACCTTTGAATTTTAACCTTTAAAACCTTAGGGGTCTGTCTAGAACCACCCATAGGTAGAGGTCTTAAATCCCTCTAAGACCATTAAGAAGGGACGGGTAAAAGCACGCAACAGAGATTGTTGACCAAACACTCGCTTTGCATGACCACTAAGGGGATGGGATGGTAGATATGGATATGATGACCGGTGCGCTAATGCCACGCGTAGTCCCTTTTCTAAGGAGTGATTACCGGGCATTATACTAATGTGATCCTATAGGCTAACCAATCTAGGACACCCCTTTGCATTCACAAATATACTTAGATTGTACTCCTTTTCAAAATCTAGCTTTTCATTAACTGTTTTTCAAACATCTGTGTATTTAAACTTTAATCCCCTACTATTTGAGCCCTACTTGTTTACTTGCTAATTGTACAAATCCACAAAAATCTGTCTCGCCGGGAACCACACTAGTGGATCCTGAGGGGTGCCTAACACCTTCCCCTTAGGATAATTTCAAGCCCTTACCCTGTCTCTGGTTACCAAACGTAGTTATAAATAAACCCTATAGGTGCCCTAACGCACCTTAAATCGTTAGGTGGCAACTCTTCAAAAATGCAAACCCCTTTCCCAAATGGAACGAGTTGTCTCAACCAAAATATCATGAACCCGATTTTGCGAGAAAAAAGGGGGGCGCGATAGTGGGGAGGGCGGATGTCCAAGGAGCACTTGTAAGGTGTCGTTGGGCAACTGAAGATAGACTTCCTGTCTAGCATCTCCTTGAAGATGAGTATTTTACCTCACTTAGGCTTGAAAAAGCCACAGTTGGTTCCCCCAAGTTGTTTAAGTCGTCCTCTTCCTCCTCTTCTTCCTCCTGAATCCCTTCCTGATTCTGCATGTTTTGAACTGGAGGTTGAGCTTCCATTGGCTCTGGTTGAGGACCTAGTGGTTGGTCTTGCATGTGTTGTGGAGTCCACTATGTGAAGATAGGGTCCAGGAGCATCAGGTCCTCTGGTGCAAAGAAGGGAAGATTGATAGGTGGATTTTGAGGTAGCTGTTGGTTGGAATTGTGGGGTATATTCCATATTTGCTGCATATTGTGAACTAGGTTCTGATTTAGTGAGGGTGCTAGGGGTTGTAGTATATTGCTCATCCATATTTGATTTATGTAGTTGTTCGTAGCTAGGCTCTTCCCCTCCGAGATTAGTTGGGAAAGGAAGTGTGTGTTTTGGATGATTAGAATGGACTACTAGCCATTGATCTCTATGTTGAAGGAGATGGCATGCCCATGAAGGCCCAGTTCCACCCATGATTGGGGTACATGGTTGGGTGGGCTCGGAGGTTGGGCATAGATAACTGGATTTGGCTGGAGTTGAGGAGGGAGTGGTGGTAGGTTGTTCATTCTGTTGTTCCTTGAGAGGTGAATTAGTTGAATCAAACGATATCTCCTTCTCAAGGTTAATGGTGGTCTTGACATTGTTAGTGGCTTGGGGTAATATAGGAGGGATACTAGCTACTTGTGTAGCAGGTTTAGTAATGATTTGCTCTATATTTGTAGTATTTGAGAGGGGTTGCGTGTGATTTATAATCAGATCTTGCAAATCTTGCATGGATTTGCTTTCATCCACTTGGTTGTCTTCAACGTCCATGTGTTGCATGGTTAAGTTAGAATCAGGGGGAGGTCTTGCATGGTAGCTTCTGGTAATATGTTTTCAAAGTCATTTGATTGGTTATTAATGTTAACGGGGTGGCTATTACTACGGGAAATAATGGTTTTTCGACTGCTTTTGTTGGTAATTATAGGATTTACGACCAAATCCATTTTGTTAGACAAAAGGTTTGGAGAATTATTATCAATAGTAGATTGTGACACGTTATTGCCACTTGTAGTGAGGGTGGCTAATGTACCATGCAAATTAGAGTTGTTGTTTTTATTTTTTCTTTAATAGAGTTTTGCAAAACTATGTGCTCTTGTGGGTTATTGGAAAACCACCCTTATTACCAATGTGTGGTTTTCCAGTGGGATGATTTGCTTCTAAGGTTACCCCTTTACCTTTGTCTGATTGTAAAGTATTGTAGACTACGTTAGGGTTAGTAAGCACTTGAGTATTGACATAGTTCATACGCTGAGTATTTAGAAACTTACCTGACATTGCATCAAATATGCGTGTCGTGCCCCATTTTTCTCGCGAAATCGGGTTTATGACATTTTTGGTTGGGACAACTCGTTCCTTTTGGAAGGGGGGTTTGCATTTTTGAAGAGTCGCCACCTAACGATTTAAGGTGCGTTAAGGCACCTATAGGGTTCATTTATAACTACGTTTGGCAACTAGAGACAGGGTAATGGCTTGAAATTATCCTAAGGGGAAGGTGTTAGGCATCCCTGAGGATCCACTAGTGTGGTTCCCGGCCAGACAGTTTTTATGTGAATTTGTACAATTAGCAAATAAACAAGTATGGCTCAAATAGTAGGGGATTTAAGTTTAAATACACAGATGTTTGAAATAACAGTTAATGAAAAAAAAGATTTTGAAAAGAAGTAGAATCTAGGCGTGTTTGTGAATATAAAGGGGTGTCCTAGGTTGGTTAGCCCATAGGATCACATCAGTACAATGCCCGGTAATCTCTTTAGAAAGGGACTACGCGTGGCACTAGCGCACCGGTCATCATATCCATATCTACCCTTTCCCGCCCCATAAAGGTAATTAAAGCGAGGGTTGGTCTCAACCCCTATTGCATGCTGCTACCCGTCCATTCCTATCAGTCCCGGAGGGATTTAGGACTCCTATCCTATAAAAAGGGGGGGTTCTAGGCAGACCCTCAAGTTTAAAGGTAAAATACTAAGGCGACATACAATAAACAAGTAGGACTTCAATTAAGGGGAGCATGGAAGACAAATGAAAGGCTCAGATATACCTCCACACACAGTACACATAAACAGCATGACTCATACACAATTAAGGTCTAAATTCAGATCCTAAATATGGTATCTAAGTGATAACAGTAGAGTCAGATTTATCACGACTCAGAGAAGAAGTCCTAAGCGAGCTTGCCTACTAATTTTAACATGCTGACAATTAAACATTAATCACAAAGACGGTTCTTATTTTAAAGTTGATTACCTATGACTTGCCTAAGCGTAAAATAATATACAGCAGTTACCGGAATTATTAAAAAAAGTTTGGAAGTTATTTTTACCTAAAGCATGATGTTCTAAATGTTGCAAAAACATGCAGGGATTGTGACCAACTTCACTCAAACAGGATAATGAGACTATCTTATGTCCTATTTCATGCATCACTATTTTAACTAGGTGTGACTGAGCGAGTATGAACAAGATCCTAAAACAGGATATCTAACGTGCACATATGAAAATGCCAAATGACTGCAGAATTCCTAAAAAATGATTTCTAAATGCCCAAAGAGTTACAGCATGACTTCAAGACGTGCAGGAGCAACAGTTTTATGTTGATGCTGTTATTTAGCCAAAAGAAGGATTTCTAAGTGGTAAGTGATGCCAAATGAGATGCTAAAACAGTAGAACCTAAGAAGCATGGTTTCTAATACATGATATGCTTTACATGTATTGGTCCTACACATGGATTCTAATGCACACATAGGAAATGTAAACCTAAGACATGATATTTACTCATTGATGCTGATAACATATATAACTACCCTCCCCTTTTCACTAGCTAATCCCAATACTTGTTTACAACAGATTATTGCAGACAATTACTGAAGTGAATTACATATGTAGAAAAGAAAATAAAAAGTTACACCACAAAGAGCCTGAAAATAGGCCCAGATTTTCAGCACATGATTAGGACTTCCTCTCTGAGTTATGTAATAAATCACCTCAAATGCAGAGATTGTTCCATAGCCTTTCTCATATCTGGGTGTGTCAGAGTTCCCTAAGGACCTCAAGGGATCCCGGGCAGTGCTCACACCCAAACTTCATAGCCAAGACAGAGTGAGTGCAGTGTGGAAAGGGCAAGCTTTCATGTGTCCATGTTCAGAGGGTGCTCAAGGGTCCCAAGGCAAGGCTCACATAAAAGGAGCAGAACTTAGTGGTCTAAGAGTAGAGTGAGTGTGCTTTGACATAGTGATGAAATACTTGGCAGTTTAGAAGTGAAAAAGTTTAGAAATAGTTTTTTTTTAATGATACTAGGAGTTATCAATTTGAGAAGAATGCTATGAGTAGGAGCAGCAGTTATGAGAACATTCTTTGAGAAAAGAATACTCAGCAAACAACCCAATCAACCATAGAATACCCATATTTACTTGACAAGCAGACTTACAAACATGGGTGAAGGGATTGGGAACATATAGGTTTGAAACCACATAAATACAGAAACATTTGATAAAACAAATATAAAGAACAACTATAAGTCTATTGAATAAATCAGTTATGGTAACAGACATTTAAAACATAGGGAAGAATGCAGCAGGATCATGTTGAAGACAAGAGTTTTGTTGAACAAAATTTGACATACCATTAAGGCCAATAGAATGCACTAAAAGACTAAGTAACTACATGGTCATACCAGTTAAGGGAGGGGTAAGGGAACCAAGTGAACATGCTGGACAAGTATCAAAGAACTAGGTAAAGTCTGATATGATGATTACACATAAGGCAGAATTTAGACATGCTTAATAACGGCAAACACAGAGACCAATTGAATAACTAGTACAGGAACAAGCAGGGATGTATAGGCATGGAACACATAAAGTTGAGTTTCAAATTTAAACTAGAGAAATACCAGTTAAAGAAGAAAAATGCAGAATGTAAAAACAAGTGCAACTCCACTATCTAGCCTTGGCTTTCAGCCGGCTAGGCCAACAGTTAGCCCAAGTAGCAAAGAAAGAAGAGAGAGTTTGAACATATGTGTGTATTCTGAACTGTGTTCGTGTGTGGAAGTGAGAAAAGAGGAGAGTATATATAGTAGTTGAGAGCAGAGTAAAATAAGATGAAGGAAATCAGTTTTCAACAATTAAGGAAGCCACAGAATCAGTCAGGCACAAAATCAGCAAGTCTTCCCTTAATTAAGGGGTAATGAACCAACGGTAAAGAGCATGACATATTTAAGGAAAGAAAATCAAGTGAGACTTATGTACAGAGTAGAAAATTATGGGTAAATACACAAAGGTTCAATTAAGGAAATAATTAGTGAAGAATCAGTAAACAACACGGCTAATCGAATAAGGTAAGAAAACTAAATAAGGCTGCAAAATATGGAAATAATCAAGAATCAGCATATAGGTATTACCCTAGAAAATCATTGAATCAAAGACTCAAAATAACACTGATTTAAGGAAAATAACATCGGTTTCCATTAATAAGCAAATAAGCCATGTATAAACAGAAAGAATCGAATCTGAAACTCTAATAGAGGCATACTAGGGTAAAATTACAAGATATTCTAATTAAACGAAGAAGTAATCATGTAAATCAAAGCATAGAACATTGGCATGTATCAAATAACACGGACAAGTGCAGAATCCAAATAAAGTGTCAAAAATTGGGGGTTTTAGCATAGGCTAGTTAGGTTAAGGAAGAAATCGACAAAATCAATCAAAACACATAAAAACAGGGGACTAAACACTTAAACCAGAAAGCGTTTTGAAAAAAAGGATTTTCAGAAACCCTAGTTTAGGAATAATAATTCGATCCTTCTCAGATCTCTACGGATTTAAGAAGTTTAAGAGACAAAATTAGGGTGTTGTAAAATAACGCAGAGATAAAGATATCGGCTTAGAGACCCATAGGTTTAGACCTAAAATAGGAAGATCTTACTCAAAATCGATCTATGGAGGCCTGAAAACGGCAAGAACAGGCCAAGGTGTGAGTGGACTCACCCTTGTCCCTTGTGGGCCTTAGAGACAGCATGAATCCCAGCGTGAGAGAGCCATGAGAGGCCTGAGGGTGGTGAAGAACAACCATGGTTGACGGTGGAGAGTGATAGTGAGGTGAAATTTAGGGTTAGGGTCCTAGTGAACTCGAGAGAATCCGAGAGAGGAGGGAGATGAGTGTCGGCGGGGTCAAGAGAGAAATGAAGGGTTTGGGAGGGGGTAAATTAGGTTTAATTATGGAAGGGGTAATCTGGACCATTGATAAAAAATGATCAATGGCCATGATTCAACAAGATTGGGTCGAGTTAGGTAGGGATTAATAAGGTGTGGGTCGGGTGATTTGGGTGTGAAATTGGGCAGGAAAGGGGCCCAATTTTGGCTATAATTGAAAGCCAAATTTGGCTATTATTTAAATAGCCAATTTTCCCCCGTTTAATTTATAAAAAATAATAGGTAATTTCTTGAAAATAAATTAAGGTTCCAAAGTGATTTAAAATACATGATTAACAATTTAAAAATACAGGGTTCAATTTTATGCATATAGAACTTAATTAAATCTCAAAAGGGCTAATATTACAATTATGTGCAATTTAGCTTTAAAAATACTAAATTTAATTGTAAAAATATATAAAAATTACCTTAGCCATATTTTGGCATGAATATAGAAATCCAATAGATGAATTATCAAAACAATATTTTTGGAAATAATTATTAGGGATTTTACGGATAAAAAAGGGAGAAAATAAATCAATTTAAATACTTAAAATTATAGGAAAAATAATAAAAACCTTGGCCATGATTATATATGCATATATATGCTATTTTGAAGGTATTTTTGCGTATTTAAAATATATAGAAAAAAATTGGGTGTCAACAACTGCCCCTCTTTACCCGGGAAGGATGAAAGAATTTTCGGGTAAAGAAATGATGGCCAATTTTGATCGAGCGAAACGGTTTGAGAAATTAGGCCGCACCCTGGCTTTTGAGCTGCCTACATATCTCTGGTTCTACAGGAATCAGTCCATGTGTAGTTTTGGATTCATCGGCGAAGTATACCGGTGAAGTTATCTCAAGAGCGGACGCAATATCTAGGGTCGGGGAGTGAACGGCTTACGGGAATGGTAAGCTTTGATATGGCTGGGAAACTAGAGCGGGATCGCTCCTGACGGGGTAGACGTTGCTCACTGGGTTACCTGCCAATAAACGATACAAGCATATACTGTGCATAAATTTAAACATGATGGAGGTAGAGCTTAACCTCGGAAGGTAGAATGGTAACCTTATGCAAATTGGAAGGCAGAATAGTAGCCTTATGCAATGCAAGTGCAGAAGGAGACAACGTTTAGTCTCGGAAGGCAGAATTGTAGCCTTATGCAATTTGGAAGGCAGATAGTAGCCTTATGCAATAAAAATATAGATGGAGATAGCGTTTAGCCTCGGAAGGAAGAATGGTAGCCTTATGCAAATTGGAAGGCAGAATAGTAGCCTTATGCAATGCAAATGCAGATGGAGACAACGCTTAGTCTCGTAAGGCAGAATGGTAGCCTTATGCAAGAAATAGAATAACAAATAACGGTAGAATTTTCTTACCTGATAACAGATTGCGGCGTCGTGATTACTGGGAACATTGTGACATACGAAACATCACTGGTGTGTGCTGATAGCAAATATTGACAAGTGTAACGGTTCTGAGAATCGTATTTTGAACAATTTTTGTCCTATGGGCGTACAGTATGTTTAATGATTTCTTAATCCTAATGCATGCATCCAAAGATGAATCGTGAGTTTTGTAAGGGGGAAGTTTAGTTTGTATACCCACTGGCTTGCTTGACTTATTTTGCTTTGATCTGGTGAAATCATTTTTATCATTGGGGTAGCGTTGCTAAACAAAGCAGTTTCTATGATAAACATGCATGATTTTGTAAAAGTATGACATAAGTGTATGATTAAAAATAGCGTTTAAATGAACCGACGACTCTGACGTGGTTTAGGATATTGCAACTTCTCCTGCTACGGAATTTTGAGGGTCCTCCTCAAAATTTTGCCCCAGTTTGATGGGTTGACATTTCTGACTGTTGCCCGTGCGGTGATCGGTTGAAATTACTTCGAAACCTTGAGGGTCCTCCTCAAAATTCTGCCCCAGTTTCCAATTGCGGGGAAATGAATTTTTTATTGAATTATGACCGAACCCATAGGGCTGCCTACGTATCCCCTCTTAAACGGGAATCAGGTCAGGCATAGTTCAATTTACATCATATAAGGAAAGCATAAAGATTACACATAGTAACGGTTGACTGCATCTGAATTGATCGGCTTTGGCCAGACTTCTCCGTCCATTTCTGCAAGTATGAGGGCTCCCCCTGTCAAAACCCGGTGAACCCTGTATGGACCCTGCCAGTTGGGAGAGAACTTCCCTTTGGCTACATCTGCGGAAAAATTTTCTTTAACACTAGCTGCCCCGGTGTGAACTGTCCTGGATTGACTCTTTTGTTGAAGGCTATGGACATTCTGTTCTGGTAGAGTTGACCATGGCAGACTGCATTCATTCTCTTTCCGTATAGAAGGGCTAGTTGCTCATAACGACTTTTTACCCACTCTGCGTCGTCGAGCTCAGCTTCTTATATGATCCTTAGGGAAGGAATTTCTACCTCAGCGGGAATGACAGCCTCTGTACCGTAAACCAGCATATAGGGGATTGCCCCGATTTATGTGAGGACTGTGGTGCATATCCCAGTAGAGAAAATGATAACTTCTAATGCCACTATTTATGCTTCTCTACCATTTTCCTCAATATCTTCTTGATATTCTTGTTGGCGGCTTCTACAACTCCATTCATCTGAGGTCTGTAGGCTGTGGAATTCTTGTGTTTAATCTTGAAAGTTTCGCACATAGCTTTCATCAAGTTGCTGTTGATGTTGGAGCCATTATCATTAATGATTGACTCTGGAATTCCGAATTGACAAACAATGCGGTCACGGAGAAAGTCTGTCACGACTTTCTTAGTCACTGCTTTGTAAGATGCTGCTTCGACCCATTTGGTTAAATAGTCGATGGCTACTAGAATGAACCTGTTTCCGTTAGAAGTGGCAGGCTCTATTGGTCCAATAACGTCCATTCCCCAGGCGGCGAACGGCCACAGTGAGCTTGTTGCATTAAGCTCGTTTGGAGGTACCTTAATCATGTCCGCATGTATCTGACAACGGTGGCATTTTTGGACATACTGGATGCAGTCCATTTCCATAGTCATCCAAAAGTAAGTAGCCCGGAGTATCTTCTTTGCTAAGACAAAACCGTTCATATGTGGACCGCAGGTCCCGGCATGAATTTCCTCTAGTACCTTGGATGCTTCCTTTGCATCGACACATCTTAATAATCCTAAATTGGGAGTCTTCCTATACAGGATTCCTCTGCTGTGAAAGAAGTTGTTGGACAATCTCCGAAGTGTGCGTTTCTGAGTAGGATTAGCAAGCTCTGGGTACTCTCCTTTTGCCAAATATTCCTTGATATCATGAAACCAAGGTTTTTCCGTCTGCTTCCTCTTCAACATGGGCACAGTAAGCTAGCTGATTATGGATTTTCACTGGAATGTGATCAATAAAATTCTTGCCGGGGTGTTGTATCATAGATGATAGGGTAGCCAATGCATCGGCGAACTCATTCTAGATTTTGGGAATATGCTGGAGTTCCATCTTCATGAACCTTTTTCACAATTCCTGTACGTGATGCAAATACGGGAGTATCTTGGAGTTCTTGGTTTCCTATTCTCCTCATACCTGATGTATAAGTAAGTCTGAATCTCCGATCACTAGCAGTTCTTGAACGTTCATGTCGATGGCCATTTTGAGTCCTAAGATGCAGGCTTCATATTCGACCATATTGTTGGTGCGGGGGAACTTGAGTTTAGCAGACACCGGATAGTGCTGACCGGTTTATGATATTAGGACTGCTCCTATGCCAACTCCTTTGAAGTTTGCTGCTCCATCGAAGAACATTCTCCAACCGTCATAGGATTCCGCAATGTCTTCTCCTATGAATGATACCTCTTCATCAGAAAAATACATTTTCAGGGGTTCGTATCTTCCATCCACAGGGTTTTCAGCAAGGTGGTCTGCCAGTGCCTGTCCCTTGACCTCTTTCTGAGTTACGTAAACAATGTCGAACTCACTCAACAGGATTTGCCACTTGACTAGCTTGACAGTGGGCATGGGCTTCTGAAAGATGTACTTCAAAGGATCCATTCTCGATATGAGATATGTAGTATAGGCACAGAAGTAATGTCTCAGCTTCTGAGCTACCCAAGTCAAAGCAAAACAGGTGTGTTCCAATAGAGAATACCGGGCCTCGTACGGGGTGAACTTCTTACTGAGAAAATAAATGGCTTGCTCCTTCCTCCTTGTTTCATCATGCTGCCCCTGAACGCAGCCGAAAGCTCCATCTAACACTGCAAGGTAGAGTAATAAGGGTCTACCTGGTTCGGACGGGACTAAGACTAGTGGTGTTGACAGGTACTCCTTGATTTTGTCGAAGGCCTTTTGGCAGTCATCGGTCCATTTGGTGGCGGCGTCCTTCTTTAGCATGTTAAAGATTGGCTCACAGATAGCTGTAGACTGTGCTATGAATCGGCTAATGTAGTTAAGCCTTCCCAAGAAACTCATCACATCTTTCTTGTTCCTTGGAGGTGGTAGTTCTTGAATGGATTTGACTTTCGATGGATCCAGTTCTATTCCTTGGTGGCTCAAAATAAACGCAAGCAATTTCCCAGCAGGAACCCCAAATGCGCACTTTGCAGGGTTTAGTTTCGGGTTGTATCTTCGCAGTCTATTGAAGAACTTCCTCAGATCTTCTATGTGGTCAGTGGCCTTCTTTTATTTGATAATAACATCATCCGCATATACCTCTATCTCTTTGTCTATCATATCATGGAATATGGTAGTCATCGCCCTCATGTAGGTGGCCCCTGCATTCTTCAGGCCGAATGGAATCATCTAGTAACAGTAAACTCCCCACGGTGTAAAGAAAGTCATTTTCTCAGCATCTTCCTCATCCATCTAGATATGATGATAATCAGCGAAGCAATCTACGAATGACTATAGCTCATGCTTGGCGCAACTGTCGATCAGGATGTGTATATTTGGCAAAGGGAAGTTATCTTTCGGACTGGCCCAGTTGAGATCCCAGTAGTCGGCATAGACTCTGACCTTCCCATCCTTCTTTGGCAGTGGCACAATGTTGGCTATCCATGTTGGGTACTCAACCACCCTAAGAACCTTGGCTTGATCTGCTTGGTGACTTCTTCCATGATTTTCAAACTCACATCAGGGTTGAGCTTTCTGAGCTTTTGCTTTACCGGTGGACACATTGGATCGGTTGGCAGTTTGTGAGCCATAATAGACGTACTCGGACCAGTCATGTCATCTTACTCCTTTAGAAATTCTGTGTATTCTTTCTTCTCTGATGGCGACAGGTGAATGCTGATTCGTGTTTCCTTGACATTTTCTAAATCTCCCAGGTTGACAATTTCGGTCTCATCCAAGTTGAACTTAGGCCTATTCTCAAAGTTCTAAAATTCTTTAACAATCTCGTTAGGTATGTCGTCTTCCTCTGAATCCATGTCCGTTTTTTGCGTTGTCACATTGCATGTCACAATCATTCGTTTATCAAGACAGGTAATAGTAATGCCCGAGGCTCGTCGGGCTTTGGTTGTCCTGATGGTCCAATTCTTGAGATGTGCCCCTCTGCTCACAGCCTGTATGGAAGGGCCTTCCTCCTCCTCCTCCTCGAGAATAACGCAACAGTCCATATTACTGTCCTCTAGAAACAAGTTCTTCAATGCTGCAAGTGCTTCTTCTTCATCTGACCCATAAATAATGTAGGCCTGTTGGAAGGTCTGCTTCAGATGCGGTATTGGCTACTCTAGTGGGTAGTAAGGACTGCGCCATGGTGACGACCAGCTATTGAACTCTTCCCAGGTGTATTCATACCCCAAACCGAAGATAGTGCCATGTTTCTTGAGATTTATGGGTTTAGAGATTCCTTGGAGGTTCTTGCCGAGCCCTTTGCCAGGCTCGTACCCACTCCAACTCAGTATACTCTCGATTTTGCTATCCCACCATTTGTCTTTGTCGATAGCATTGACCCGTTCAATATGGTGGTAGGTTTCCCCACCCAGCTTCCTTCTTCCCTCGATTGCCGGAATGGTTTGGCGACTGTATATAGGGTTGCTACCGTCGCCGTAAATGACCACTTCCTGGTGATTCCATTTGAACTTTACTGCATGTTGCAGCGTTGGTGCTATGGCCCCAGCAGCATGAATCTATGGCCGTCCCAGCAGCAAGTTGTAAGACGTTGGTACATCAATTACCTGGAAATTGACCTCGAACCAGGTTGGTCCCATCTGCAGGCATAGACTAATCTCACCAATGGTGGACCTCTAAGAACCATCGAAGGCTTTCACATTGATTGCTCCATCCTTTATCTCATGCAGCCCTTTGCCCAACTTCTTGAGTGTTAGCAGCAGACAAATGTTAAGACTGGAACCTCCATCGATCAAGATTCTGGTGATGAAATAATCTTCACATTGCACGGTGATGTGCAGTGCTTTGTTGTGCCCCAGCCCTTCAGGTGGCAGCTCGTCCTCATAAAAGGTGATCTTATGGCTTTCCAGTACTTGTCCTACCATATTAGCCACTTCCCCACTAGTGATGTTACTTGGTACATACGCTTTATTTAGCACCTTTAACAGAGCATTCTTGTGCGTCTCATAATTTTATAGCAAAGAGAGGATGGATATTTGTGCTGGAGTCTTGTTTAACTGGTCGATGGCCGAATATTCCTTGGCCTGTATTTTTCTCCAAAGGTCGTCCGGACCTGTCTCAATGAGGGGCGGCCGGTTGGAGGCCTGCTTGCTTGATTCAGCCAGATGTTCAGGGGTATAGACTCTACCAATCCTTGCCATACCCTGTGCTGCGACAGTTTCTTCAATCCTGACCTTGCCCTTCCTTCTCGCCTCGGCTGTATAGTCCCAGGGTATAGCATTTGTATAAAAGGGTCGCATGGTTGACATAGCCACTTCGAATGGAACATGCGCCTTGGGTGGCAAGACTGCAACCTCAAATGGTGCGGGTGCATTTGCCGGAGACACGAATTCAACCTCAATTGGTACCGGTGTTTTTGCGGGTCGCACTGCTTCAAGCTCAAGAGGTATAGACATATTGACCTTAGCGTCCTCAGACGGTTGGATGTGGACTATGATTGGATTGAGAGTAATTGTTGGTTTCTTTGGGTCATTACCTTCTGCGATCAACCCGATTGATCCCTCGGGATCCTAGTCATCTTCTACTTCAATCATGTGGATACCTCCACCCTTATGGTCTAGCAGAGGATTGTTGTGGACATTTGGACCAGGTTCCTTTGCCATAATCATCTTGTTATCAATGAAAGACCGTATCTTGTCTTTCAAAGAGCGGCATTCATCGATGGTGTGCCCTTTTATGTCGGAGTGGTACACACAGGACTTCTTTAGGTTAACCCACTGAGAAGGATTCTCAGGGGTTGCAGCAGGGATGGGGGTGACATAACCAGCAGCTTTGAGCTTCTCATATAGCTGGTCAATGGGTTCAGCGATGGCGATATTGTTTCGGAGGTCTGCAATTCAAATTAGGTCGGGGTCTTGGGACATTTTGGCGTGCAGGGGGTGATTGATAATGGGATGGTTGAGCACTATAAGTTTGGTAGACATGAGCAGGATGGGAGTATCTGGGCGAAGTGGGTTGATATGTAAGGGGTGGAGATGATTGATAAGTTGGTGGCGGAGCTTGGTACGAGGGTGAGGGTGCTTGGTAATTCGGGGTTAGCTGGTATGTGAGTGGAGGTGTTGGGTAAGTTTGGTATTTGAGGGGAGACTTGGTCCTTTGTGCAACCATCACGTCCCCCACGTCCCTTTTCTTTCACCTAATTTGATAATGTCGGAGAACTTGTGGTTCTTAATCATTATCTGTCGTTCATAGTACTGCGGGTCCTGAGCCCGGAAAAAGAACTTGTTCATTTGCTCCTCTTCTAAGGCGGGTCTGACCTTAGCAGCTTCGGATCTCCAGTGAGTAGCATACTCGCGAAACGTCTCTATGGGCTTCTTCTTCAAATTCTGGATATAGAACACGTCTGGTGCGTTCTCTTTATTAAACCTGAATATGTCCAAAAAGTCACATGCCATGCTCACCCAGCTTGACCACTTCTTGGGATCTTTGCTGATGTACCAAGATAATGCATCTCCTTTCAAACTCCTCATGAACAGCTTCATGCAGATCCTCTCATCCTTCCCTACTCCAACCAGCTTGTCGCAATACATCCTCAGATGGACCCTTGGATCACCCGTACCATCAAATATTTCGAACTTAGGAGATTTGTACCCCTCAGGCAGTTCAACATCAGGCTGTATGCAAAGGTCCTCATAGTTCAACCCCTCTATTCCTTTGCTTCCGTTAACGCCCTGAATCCATCTAGTTAGTTTCTTAAGTTCCTCAGCCAAGTTCCTGATAAGCAGATCCTTTTCATCAGACTCGGGTGTGCATGAGATAGGTTGGGTGGAGTGTGGCATGGTCTCCACGTAGATAGGATTGTTATGGTGGCCTGGTGTATGAGTGTGGAAATGGTCGTTTGTCGAGTCCTGAGGTTCTAGGATGAGTAGTGGAGTGTTGTTTGGGGTATGGCAGGTGTTACGTTGGTTCTTTGGTGGAGCAACGTGATGATGAGGTGCGGGATGATTCTGCTGTTTTGGGATATTTTGAGGAGGTGTAGGTTTTTGAACATTTGGGAAGTTGATATCTGGGGTGTTGAGGGAAAATGACAGGTCTGCCAGATTTCGAACCTGATCGAGCTCTTCCTAGAATTTTAACAGTTTCTGTTCAAGCTGAGATGCATTCTCATTAGGAACCCGAATACCCTGGCTATCAGTGGCCTCTATCCGTTCAGCCGTGTTCTCCTTCCTGATGTTGTTTAAATCTTCCATTTTATTCTTGCCTTTAGCGGGACTAAGAGGAGGAGTGGGTGGAGGGCTCCTGGATCTTGTGAAATAAGATGATGATGCCAGAGTGCACGAACTAATCTTTGGAGAGGGGAATAATAAAAAAAAATAAAAAAATAAAAACAAAAGGTAATCAAGTCAGTGAGGATTATAAAAAGTATTGCAATATTTAAACACATAGTGCGGGAATGTAAAGCATGTCCTAATTTGAGAACCTCTTTGTGCCCGAGGTAGGCCTAGCGACAAATAGACTTGGAGAACTTTTAATGCTAAATACCTCATTTTATTGATAAAGATAGGCGAATCCCAAAATGACACTAAATAAGAAAGAAATAAAAGTCACTAATGGCCACTGGCCTTATTACATTCTTAAAGCGAAAAAGTAAATTCCTATATATTTGGTCCCAAAAGGACCTTCCCCAGATTCGGCATACTTGGCTCCTTCGAACAGCTTCCCCAATTCACGAAGTCCCAGCAACAGGTATGCTCTGGCTAGATGTCCACCTTCGGTCCCTCCAGCCCTTTGACAGTCTTCAACCCTTTTGAGAAATCTTGGGTGGATTTTGGTGACCATGCCGAATTTGGAGACTTCGTGCCTTATATTTCTGCAAGGCAAACAGGGTTAGTCCCTTACCCCCACCAGACTCGACTATTTAACATCAACAATTAGCATGAAGCATTTAGTTCTCCAAATAAATGCACAAAACGTGATGATGTCCGTTTGGGTTTTGGGAAACCCAGTGGATTTTCGGACAAGGCCATCTTAAAGGGTCATTATATGGACAACATAACTGACCCGACTAGGTTGGACCATGATGCATGCACAGTTTAAATAGAGTAAGGTTTCTACGGGGTTTTAGACTGGTACCCATGAGCGGAAAACTCAAGGGGGAAGGCACGGAACCATCGACTGCACCGTTGATCAACTAGTTTTACCGCAAATAAGCCTTTCCGAATTTAGGTGGGTGATGATATAGGAAGGGCGCAACCACTCATCAAGCACTGCTATAGTATTTGTTTGGCACGAGTGGAGTATGATGTTGAGCATGAATATGCAACAATTAAAAGCATGTTTTCATGTATTTTCACGTTAAGAAAGCGATAAATACAGCAATTTTATAATTTAAAACAGTTATAAAGGAAGGAAACAAGAAAGATACGTCAGTTTGCTTTTGAAGAAGAAATTAAACGTTTAAAGGAATTAAGCAAATAATTGCACATAGGGGGTTACAAATTCACAAAAACGGTATGAAATGGTAAAAGCCTAAAAAATTCCCAGCGGAGTCGCCATGCTGTCGCGCCCGCTTTATCTCACAAAATCGGGTTTATGACATTTTTGGTTGGGACAACTCTTTCCTTTTGGAAAGGGGGTTTGCATTTTTGAAGAGTCGCCACCTAACGATTTAAGGTACGTTAGGGCACCTATAGGGTTCATTTATAACTACGTTTGGTAACCAGATATAGGGTAAGGGCTTGAAATTATCCTAAGGGGAAGGTGTTAGGCACCCCTCAGGATCCACTAGTGTGGTTCCCGACCAGGCAGTTTTTGTGTGAATTTGTACAATTAGCAAATAAACAAGTATGGCTCAAATAGTAGGGGAATTAAGTTTGAATACGCAGATGTTTAAAAAAGCAGTTAATGAAAAACAGATTTTGAAAAGAAGTACAATCTAAGCGTGTTTGTGAATATAAAGGGGTGTCCTAGATCGGTTAGCCTATATGATCACATCAGTACAATGCCCGGTAATCACTCTTTAGAAAGGGGCTACGCGTGGCATTAGCGCACCAGACATCATATCCATATCTACCCATTCCCGTCCCATGAAGGTAATTAAAGTGAGGGTTGGTCTCGACCCCTATTGCAGGCTGCTACGCGTCCATTCCTATCAGTCCCGGAGGGATTTAGGAATCCAATCCTATAAAAAGGGGGGGTTCTAGGCAGACCCTCAAGTTTAAAGGTAAAATACTAAGGCGACATACAATAAACAAGTTGGATTTCAATTAAGGGAAGCATGGAAGACAAATGAAAGGCTTAGATATATATACCTCCACACACAGTACACATAAACAGCATGACTCATACACAATTAAGGTCTAAATTCAGATCCTAAGCATGATATCTAAGTAATAACAACAAAGTCAGATTTATCACATGACTCGAAGAAGAAGTCCTAAGCGAGCTTGCCTACTAATTTTAACATGCTGACAATTAAACATTAATCACAAAGACGGTTCTTATTTTAAAGTTGATTACCTATGACTTCCCTAAGCGTAAAATAATATACAGCAGTTACCAGAATTATTTAAAAAAAGGTTTGGAAGTTCTTTTTACCTAAACCATGATGTTCTAAATGTTGCAAAGACATGGAGGGATTGTGACTAGTTTCACTCAAACAGGATAATGAGACTATCTTATGTCCTTTTTCATGCATCAGTATTTTAACTAGGTGTGACTGAGCGAGTATGAAAAAGATCCTAAAATAGGGTATCTAACGTGCACATATGAAAATGCAGAATGACCGTAGAATTCCTAAAACATGATTTCTAAATGCCCAAAGAGTTACAGCATGACTTCAAGACGTGCAGGAGCAACAGTTTTATGTTGATGCTGTTATTTAGCCTAAAGCAGGATTTCTAAGTGGTAAGTGATGCCAAATGAGATGCTGAAATAGTAGAACCTAAGAAACATGGTTTCTAATACATGATATGCTTTGCATGTATTGGTCCTACATATGGATTCTAATGCACACATAGGAAATGTAAACCTAAGACATGGTTTCTACCTATTGATGCTGATAACTTATATAACTACCCTCCCCTTTTCACTAGCCAGCCCCAATACTTTTTTACAACAGATTATTACAGACCAATGCTGAAGTGAATTACACAAGTAGAAAAGAAAAATAAAAAGTTACACAACAGAGAGCCTGAAAACACGCCCAGATTTTCAGCACCTGATTAGGACTTCCTCTCTGATTTATGTAATAAATCACCTCAAATGACAAGATTGTTCCATAGCCTTTCTCATATCTGGGTGTGCCAGAGTTCCCTAAGGACCTCAAGGGATCCCACACAGTGCTCACACCCAGACTTCATAGCCAAGACAGAGTGAGTGCAGTGTGGAAAGGGCCAGCTTTCACATTTCCAAGTTCAGAGAGAGCTCAAGGGTCCCAAGGCAAGACTCACATATAAGGGTAAGAACTTAGTGGTCTAAGAGTAGAGTTAGAGTGCTTTGACATAGTGATGAAATACTTAGTAGTTTAGAAGTGAAAAAGTTTAGAAATAGTTTTTTTCTAAAGATACTAGGAGTTATCAGTTTTGAGAAGAATGCTATGAGTAGGAGCAGCAGTTTTGAAATCATTTCAGCGAACAACCCAATTAACCATAAAATATCCAGATTTACTTGACAAGCAGACTTACAAATAGGGGTGTAGGGATTGGGAACATATAGGTTTGAAACCACATAAATAGGGAAACATTTGATACAACAAATATACAGAACAACTATGAGTCTATTAAATAAATTAGTCATGGTAATAGACATTTAAAACACAGGGGAGAATGCAGCAGGATCATGTTGAAGACAAGAGTTTTGTTGAACAAAATATGACATACCATTAGGGCCAATAGAATGCACTAGAAGACTAAGTAACTACATGGTCATACCAGTTAAGGGAAGGGTAAGGGAACTAAGTGAACATGCTGGACAAGTATCAAAGAACTAAGTAAAGTCTGATATGATGATTACACACAAGGCTGAATTTAGACATGCTTAATAACAGCAAACACAGAGACCAATTGAATAACTAGTACAGGAACAAGCATGGATGTATAGGCATGGAACACATAAAGTTGAGCTTCAAATTTAAACTAGAGACATACCAGTTAAAGACGAAAAATGCAGAATGTAAAAACAGGTTCAACTCCACTATCTAGCCTTGTCTTTCTGCCGGCTAGGTCAACATTTAGCACAAGTAGCAAAGAAAGAAGAGAGAGTTTGAACGTATGTGTGTATTCTAAACTGTGTTCATGTGTGGAAATGAGAATAGAGGAGAGTATATATAGTAGTTGAGAGCAGAGTAAAATAAGATAAAGGAAATCAGTTTTCAACAATTAAGGAAGCCACAAAATCCGTCAGGCACAAAATCAGTAAGTCTTCCTTAATTAAGGGGTAATTAACCAACGGTAAAGAGCAGGACATATTTAAGGAAAGAAAATCAAGTAAGACTTAAGTACAGAGTAGACAATTAGGGATAAATACACAAGGGTTCAATTAAGGAAACAATTAGTGAAAAATCAGTAAATAACACGGTTAATCAAATAAGGTAAGAAAACTAAATAAGGTTGCAAAATATGGAAATAATCGAGAATCAGCATATAGGTATTACCCTAGAAAATCATTGTATCAAAGACTCGAAATAACACTGATTTAAGGAAAATAACAGAGGTTTCCATGAATAAGCAAATAAGTCAAGTATAAACGGAAAGAATCGAATCTGAAACCCTAATAGAGGCATACTAGGGTAAAATCACAAGATATTCTAATTAAACGAAGAAGTAATCATGTAAATCAAAGCATAGAACATTGGCATGTATCAAATACACGGACAAGTGCAGAATCCAAAAAAAGTGTCAAAAATTGGGGGTTTTAGCATAGGCTAGTTAGGGTTAAGGAAGAACTCGACAAAATCAATCAAAACACATAGACACGGGGGACTAAACACTTAAACCAGAAAGCATTTTGAAGAAAAGGATTTTGAGAAACCCTAGTTTAGGAAGATGACAAGCCACTCGAAAATGAGGAGATTTTTCCTAACAACAAGTAAAATAAGTTCGATCCTTCTCAAATCTGTACGGATCTGAGAAGTTTAACAGACAAAATTAGGGTATTGTAAAATAACGCAAAGATAAAGATATCGGCTTAGAGACCCATAGGTTTAGGCCTAAAATAGGAAGATCTTACTCAAAATCGATCCATGGCGGCCTGAAACAGGCAAGAACAGGCCATGGTGTGAGTGGACTCACCCTTGTCCCTTGAGGGCCTTAGAGACAGCATAAATCCCGACGTGAGAGAGCCATGAGAGGCCTGAGGGTGGTAAAGAACAACCATGGTTGATGGTGGAGAGTGATAGTGAGGTGAAATTTACGGCTAGGGTCCGAGAGAACTCGAGAGAATCCGAGAGAGGAGGGAGGTGAGTGTCGGCGAGGTTAAGAAAGAAATGAGGGGTTTGGGAGGGGGTAATTAGGTATAATTATGGATGGGGTAATCTGGACCATTGATCAAAAATGATCAATGGCCAGGATTCAACAAGATTGGGTCGGGTTAGGTAGGGGTTAATAGGGTGTGGGTCGGGTGATTTGGGTGTAAAATTGGGCTGGAAAAGGGTCCAATTTTGACTATAATTGAAAGTCAAACTTGGCTGTTATTTAAATAGCCAATTTTCCGCCATTTAATTTATAAAAATAATAGGTAATTTCTGAAAAATAAATTAAGGTGCCAAAATAATTTAAAATACATGATTAACAATTTAAAAATACAGGGTCCAATTTTATGCATATAGAACACAATTAAATCTTAAAAGGGCTAATATTGCAATTATGTGCAATTTAGCTTTAAAAATACTAAATGTAATTGTAAAAATATATAAAAATTACCTAGGCCATATTTTGGCATGAATATATAAATCAAATAGATGAATTATCAAAACAATGAAAATAATTATTGGGGATTTTATGGATAAAAATGGGAGAAAATAAATCAATTTAAACCCTTAAAATTATGGAAAAAATAATAAAAACCTTGGGCATGCTTATATATGCTATTTTGAAGGTATTTTTGCGTATTTAAAATATATAGGGAAAAATTGGGTATCAACAATGCGTACATTTATACCTGTGCCAGCAAAGGAGATTGCCTTATTCATGGATTGATTGGCTGCCTTTGCTTTGCTATTTTTGGGAAAAGAAACTGTCATCCACTCCTATGTAGTATCCTCCTTAGGTTGTGGTGCCTCGTTTGTGACTGGTCCATTATTTTGGCCATTTGGAAGACTCCTATGGGGGCAGGTTCTATTTGAACGGCCCAACCTTCCACAAGCTTTGCATAAGAACCCTTCTCCTTCATAGTGTATCGGTTGTTTGTGGTGTACAATCATAATGGAGGTTTGAACCGGCTAGTCCAATAGCAATTTCACACACAGTCTTGCATACCTCCCCCTCAATGTGGCTGAAGTGCATGTATCCACTTTCAGTAACTTACCAATACAGTTCCCAATTTTTGTTAGAATGATCCCATCATAAAATTTTGTGGGAAGCTGTGGTAATCTAACCCAAACGGCAATGCAATTTTGAGATGCCTTTGTTGCTACAAAATTTGGGACCCATTTTTGTACTTATAGAAAGTAACCATTGATGAACCGTGGGCCATCATGTAGAATCCTTGTCATGCTTTCTTCTTTCATCAGTTTAACCGTATAGTAGTCTTCCCCTAGGTCAATTAGAGGATAATTTTCATCTACCTTCCATATCTCCTGAGTTTTCCTCTTAAGGTAGTGGTGAACTATTCTCTTGCCCATGAGTTTGATAATAAGTGAGTACTTCCAGGGATTGTACATTCTTTGTTTATCATCCTCACTTAATATGATTTGCCTCATGTTTTGGCACACATCTTCTATTGAAGTATTTTCCAGGTCATAAGGTTGGATGTCCATTGTATTAGACGAGGGCCCTGGGTTTGATTGAGAGTTAATGGAGAATATTTCTCCTTGAATTAATTTTTCTTTATAGGAAGAAGTAGGATTGATTGTTGGATTGATTGTTGATGAATCTTTGTCAAGGGGTTTGGGTGGAATTTGATGTGGATTCCCTGTTGGTTTGGTTAGTGAGAAGCTGCTCATTCTCTCTCTAGATATTTCTGAAAAGAATAGGTTTTCTATTCACATGAAGTGCAACTACTTTGAGAAGTTGCTTTTAAGTAAGTCAAAATATTACTTTATTTTTATATCTAAAGAGCCTTCTTTCCTTTTATATTAATAACTCTATTTTAATATTAAAAGTATTAAATACTATTTTTTAAGATACCTATAACTATTATTTTTTTAAAAAGAGCCTCCCAAATTTGGGGGCCTAAGGCACAAGTCTTACTGCTCCAAACATTAGAGCTGGCTCTGTTTTCGGTAGACCCTCAGCTCAAGAAGATGAAAAGCACGTATCAACATAAAACCCATACGTATTTTCTTTATCTCACAATTAAGCGGATCCATATATTGATACTATAGCACGTGAGTTGTCCGTGCAACACGTGAGTTATCCATGTGAATTCAGATATTGATACTATAGCACGTGAGTTGTTCGTGCAGCACTGAGTTGTCCATGCGGATTATAGCGCTTGAGCTGAAAGAGCCCCTCCGGAGTCTATACACACCCCTAGTGAGTGCAGGTACCTACAGAGTGCTAGTGCTGAGCAATTGAGAAAGACTGAGTGATTGTTGCTCTGAGATAATGCTTTTGATTTCATTATCGTTGCACTTAGCTGCCATATATCATTGTCCTGAAATATCTGAAAGATATTATATTATGTTTTACTTGAACTTGACATAAGGTAACTGATTGACCCGAATTGTCAAACTTGAAAGCATCCCTACCTTTCTATTTGAGATTACTGCAATTGAACTATATTTGTGAAGCTCATCACTATTTTCAATTCTTTATTTAGTCTTGTTACTTACTAAGTTGGTTCTACTCGCACTACACCCTACACTTCGTGTGCAGATGCAGGTGTTTGCGTACACGGCTGGTGTTGATTTCTTTTGCTCAGTTGACCGTTTGGAGATTTCGAGGTAGCTGCCCAGCGCTTCGTAGACCTTGTCTCTTCTTCACTATCTTCCCGCTTATTATATTTAGTTTCAGACTATCATAGAAAGCATTTTATCCATACTTGTGATGTATAGATGCTCATGTACTCTGTGACACCCAGATGTTGGAAATTTCCGCGTTATGTTTTGGGTTTATTACCCCGTTTATGAGAACTATTGTTATTTAAAGCTACTTTGACTCATTTTCTATTAAATATTGGGAATATTTTGAAATGTCGGCTTGCCTAGTACTACCTTAGGCGCCATCACGACCGGTAAAGATTTTGAATCGTGACAAACATTCAGAGGTAGTTTAATTTCTCATGCAATTGAAATTTTCAATATAAGCAAGATTAGAAGTCATTACTGTTATGTCCCAGTTATTCAGTAGAATATGATCTCCAATGTTGACAGATTTCTTTTTAACCGGTTAGGAAATGAGTGTATATAACACTTAGGGGTCGTTTGGTAGGAGGTATTAGAAAAAATAATGCAAGTATTAGCTCAGTGCATTATTAATACTTTGTTTGGTACATCTTTTTAACCTTTGTATAACTAATACCTGTATTAGTTATACATCATACTTGGTATTATCCTATGTATAAGTAATGCATAGAAAATTATGGCATTAGTAATACCAAGGCTATAAGTGCATGCATTAGTATGGCTAAAGACAAAATTGTCCTTAAAGTCCCTTCAGGCTAGAGAATATGGAGGGTGTTTTGTAAACAACTATTTTTCTTAAAAATTATGCAATGCATTGCAATTTTTAATACATCACACCAAACAGTATATAAGAAATAATATATGCATAACTAATGTTTGCATTACTAATCCTTATATTACTAATACACCTTATTCCGCACTATTTTTATACATACTGCCAAATGACCCCCTCAGTATTGGATATGTTATAACCAACTATTTCTTCCAAATACTATAATATTACATCATTAAATATTATTCTCTATAAACGAGACAAAGCAAGAATCTGCTCCTGAGTTTAGTCGTAATATCTCGCCTTTTCCCTATTGACTTGACTTGTTTTCTTGTTTGTTTGATTTGACTTTTCTGAAATAACAAAAGTCTTAGCTATTGCTCTCAAATGGTGTTTCTGTACTTTTCCAGTTCCAGTCTTAGGCAATTCTTCCACAAATTTCACCTTTTTTGGTACCATAAATCCAGGCAAATTTGATTTACAATGAGCAATAATATCAACTTCTTTAATTTCTGAATTTTCGCTCAATATAATAAATGCACATGGACTTTCACCCCGTTTGAAATGTGGCATGGCCACAACAGAAACTTCTACTACATTTGGATGTCTCATAATTGCATTTTCAACTTCAATACTACTAATATTTTCTCCACCTGAAATTATCACATCTTTGCTTCTATCTTTAATTTCCAAATACCCATCTGAGTGAATTACTCCAACATCTCCAGTAAAAAACCAACCATTTTTAAATACTTCCGAATTCGCTTTGTCATTCTTGAAATACCCTTTCATAATACTACTCCCTCGTAAACATATTTCCCCTATTGATTTTCCATCTCGTGGCACACTTTGCATATTCTTGAAATTTTTCACATCAACATCTGCTAGTGTTAAAATCCCAACTCCTTGTCTTGCTTTCAACTTGGCTTTATTTTCACTAGGCAATTTGTTCCATTTTTGTTGCCACTCACATACAAGGGCTGGGCCTGTGGCCTCTGTGAGCCCATAACCATGGACTACATGGAACCCAAGTCTCTCGATTTTCTCTAAAAGTGGCGCAGGTGGTGGTCCACCACCTGTCAGAATTCGGACTCCGGTTGTTATGGGTCTCTATTCATGTGGTTTCGCTTCGAGAAGATGTTGAAAACAGTAGGTGCACAACACATATGTGTAACGTTATGTGACGTTTGTGTACATTTCTTGGGCTGTAGTATTGCGAATGCAAATATTGGTCCCACCTCTTGCAGCTATGCCCCAAGTGAAAGTCCATCCATTGCAATGAAACATTGGTAAGGACCATAAGTAGGCAGGTTCAGTACCCCATTTCCCAACCTAATATTAAACTCAAAGTGCTCAAATATGCTCCTCTATGACTGTACACAACTCCCTTAGGATCTGAAGTCGTACCTGTTGAAAACAAAATTAAGTAAATAAAAATGTATATTTTTTAATAATTTAAATTTTTAGATGAAATGATCATACATTTCAATAGTACCTGATGTATAATTCAAGGTAATTGGATCCCATTCATCGGTAATTTCTTCAGGGATGTAACTTGGATTTCCTTGGAACACCAACTGCTCATACTCGAGCTCGCCTACCCGGATTCCAGTAGGGGAGTTGATGTCATCAATGACAACGACAAGAGGCATTGGCATTTTAGAAGTTTTGGACCTCTCAAAGTCGGCCAGTAGAATTTCGAGGGCCTTTTTAGCAATTTCTAGGTATTCATAATCAACAAGAAATACTTTGGCTTCAGAGTGTTTGAGAATGACTGCTATGTTCTTAGCGTCTAGCCTTGTATTGATGGCATTCAACACAGCTCCTGCCATTGGCACAGCAAAATGCATTTCATACATTGCTGGGATATTTGGAGCCAACACTGAAACCTGTATAAGCAAAGATAATTAATTAACACATAATTTTTTTGATGTAATCACTATATATAGGGATATCTTGTTCATTTTCTTGTGTTGCATGCGTTATTTTGTTGTGTACTTGAGTAAACGATAGCCATGCATGTTAAAAGTTCTAACTTGTTGCATGCTTTGAAAATTGTCACAAACATATACATATCATGTTAGAGGTTTGAGTTTTATGTGTCTAAAACATCCTTATAGAATCAGATAACTTGATAATTTAACTACATGTAAACTTCTATTATAAACGTTAATCGATAACCTGGTAAAGATGATAACTAATGCTACATGTAAATTTCTATGACAAACTTTAATCAATAACCTGGTAAAGATGATAACTAATGCTACCTAAAATAGGGCAAAAACCGACCGCCAAAATCCACCGACGTTAGTCGGTAATTAGCAACAACCGACCAAAAGCCGGCGATTCGTGGCGGTCAGTAATCATGGGTTCAGTAGATTCAAGGGGTGTGCACTCGTTAATCGGAAAATTACACTATTATATATACTATATATTGACACCTCTTAGTTTTTTTATGGATTTACTTTTATATTTGACCCCCTTTAATAAAAATCCTACCTCCGCCACTCCTGTTCGTATATGTCAATGTATATTATTATAAACAATTACTTTGAAAGGTCAAAAGGGCCCAGGTTACGTGCCAGTAACTTTACCAGTTACGCCAAAGTTCCCTATTACTTTGAAAGGTTAATTTTGTTTATATACTTACCACGTCATTCTTGACAATGCTTAAGGATCGGAGAGAGGAAGCGAGGCGACAACAACGCTCGTAGGTTTGGCTCCATGTGAAACGAACACCACCATAGATGATGGATGTTCTATTGGCGTAACATTTGGATGCCCTAGTTAAGAAGGTAAGAGGAGTTAGAGGCACATAATTTGCTCCACATTTAGGTAATCTATCCATAGTCTTAGAGTTGAATTTGTGTTTTTTTCAAGAAGTATAGGCTCTTCAACTTGTTTTGCAGAAAGGTTTAAGAGTTTGTCGAAAAGATGCAGCTGAAAGGGTTAGTTTATATAGGGAAATGCAATGGAGAGTTAGGACTATATGGTCCATATATGGCTCCCCCAAATAGAAATCAGGTAGAACTAATAGGGAAAATGATATTGTTTAACCGCTCTTAAAATAATAGTCAATATATATATATATATATATATATATATATATATATATATATATATATATATTATGTGTGTTATAATTTAAATATATAATTATATATACTTTTTAGGCTACCAAATGTAAATAATTTCTGGCACGAGCTAAAATTGAAATAAAGCCAAAATTAATATATATATATATATATATATATATATATATATTTGATGTATCCCCAGATCCACAGTGTGTGATATTATTGAATATGTTGTTGTTGTATATATTTGATATATGTTATACTTTTGGGACATATATACCTCTACTAATAGCAAATATTTAAACCCGCCCCTATTTTTAATGGTTCTCTAACGTGGTTGTGGACCCAACAAGGTGAATGTCGCGTACAATGCCACCATATTACCCTAACCCTATTTCACCCCTTCCTAAAGAATCCGTACATTGTTAATATGTGTATATATTGTAGTAGAAAACTTGTCTCATATTTTCAGATTATTAATCCGAGCCAACATTTATAACTATCTTTTTGGTGACATTATACCATAGAATTCTCTTATATTGTCAATATATAAAAATTAAAGTATTAGTTTAATAACAAGAGAAAATGAAAAAAAAAAAAAAACAACTGTTGATCAAATAACAACTATGTTTAGCCGCCAAAACTTAAGCAGCTTGCACTCACAATTATGTTTTATATAACTTGTATGATGATGATTAAACTACTTAGGTCTAAACATGTAAACTACCAAATTATTTCTTATATATCATACCAAGTTGGGATTAAATTCCTTCTCTTGAAATAGTCATAAAACTATAGATTATAAAGGAGCGATGATCTAATGCAGCTAGTATAAAATTTGATAAATAAGCTAAAGTGATAGTTCATATATTCTGAGTTCATCTCTCATCTCTATCTAAATGAAGTAATTTAACATAAGAAAATTATAACATCGAGGTAAAGAAAAGTCATGCTTGCGTGAGTGATTTTTTTTTTTTGGTATAAATTGTACTTTTGTGAAGAAGATGCTACGTACTTTATATAATTGGATGTCTTTCAAAATCCTAAATATATAAAATGAAAGACTCTTAATTATGTTCTATGCAAGTGTAAAACAATATTTATATAATCCTCGTAAAATGATAATTAACCGCTATCATAATTAATATAAAGGGCAGTCTGGTGCACGAAGCTCCTGATATGTGTAGGGTTCGGTGAAAGGCCGGAACACAAGGGTCTATGGTACGCAGTCTTACCCTGTATTTCTACAAGAGGCTGTTTCCACGGCTCAAACCCGTGACCTCCTGATCACATGGCAGCAACTTTATCAGTTACGCCATTTTCTTTAATATATAATGTAAAAAACTTTATATTGTTATTCTGTTCTCCGTTTTTTATTTTGGAAGCTTCATTTCCATCAATTTTCATTTAGTGGTCGACTCTATAAGTGATCTATCAGTTGTACTATAACTGTTCCATCACATTCCTTGTATTATATAAAGGTGTATATTATTGGCTGTGACAGAAACCAAAACTACAGTGCAATGCAATATTACGTATTTTAATTGCACTAGCCTACCAATCTGAAAACATTAGAATACCTAAAATTAGATCATTTTTTCGAATATATACCTAATTAAGATGGTATATAACAAACGTGTATGCCAAATTATCGTCCTAATTGGTACTTATCAAGATAAAAGAAGCAACAAGAACAACAACAAATAACAACAACAATAACATCAAACATAGTGGAGTTTCACAAGTGAGGTTTGGGGAGGGTAGTGTGTACGCAGACTTTACCCCTACCCTTAGGAGGGAAAGAGACTGTCACTACAAGAAATAAGCTAAACTGTACAGGTGTCACGATCCAAAACCAACCGTCGTGATGGCGCCTATCGTGGAACTAGGCAAACCACTAGTAAACCATCTCAACACAGTAAAAACTTTGAAAATGTGTACGGAAGCAATTATTATTTAAGAAAACCTTTTTGAAACAGAAATAAATCTGCAACACAATACAATCTATCCCAAAAATTGGGTGTCACTGAGTACATGAGCATCTATACCGGGATACAGGCTACTACAAAGTCTAAGAGAAGAACCGGAATACAAATAAATATAATGAAGGAGAGTCAAGGCATGTGAACGCCATACAGCTACCTCAATGGTCTCCCGAGATCCTCTCTCCTCACTCAGCAGCCGCTCTGACCGGAAGCACCTGGATCTGCACACGAGGTGCAGGGTGTAGCGTGAGTACTACTAACTAAATAAGTAACAAATCCAACCTTTGGACTGAAAGGTAGTGACGAACTCAACCGGCACAGTTCAATATAGAAATAATAGTGCAGAAATGTAGACATGCTTTCAAGTTCAATAGATATCTCAAAACAGTAAAATAGATCAAATCGGAATGATATGAAGAATAAAACTCTTCTACTCCTACATGCCAATACACATGTTGTATGTGATGCACCATGCTGACAGCCTCATGTGCTCATACTCTCAAATGCTCAATCACTTGGTACTGTATATGTCTCACAATCCGGAATTCCCACCATCGAAACCGTGATGGCTCCTAACATCACACTTGTTAGGCAAGGCAATGTTAGAGTATTATTAACCGATTTCCTTTACGTTTCAGTGATTAAAAATAAACAAGCTAAAACACGTAGGATAAATGTGGAAGTAAGTAAATAGCCTCTTCGTTTATATACTATTACCAATACTATTGCTATTACTACCTGTCACACCTCCTTTTTCGACCCGGAAGGGGGTATAAAGGAGTTTTTCCAATTAAAGTGACAATAATCGAAACGAGATTATTTATTCAAATTCAGAGTCGCCACTTGGATAATTAATGGTGTCCCAAGTCACCAGTGTAAAATTCCGAATCGAGGAAGTTTGACTCTGTTTTACAGTCCGCGAAACATAGAAATCCGGGTAAGAAAATCCGTTAACCGCGAGAAGATGTTAGGCATTCCTGGGGTCCGTTGTTTTAGCACGGTCGCTTCAATCATACTTGGCTCAATTAAATTGTTTAATTACATGTTTTAGAACCTATGTGTATTTACCTCTTTTAGTTAAGAAATTATCTTAAAACGGGTCACGCACACATATACCCATTTGTTTGGCACGTCAAGAATCATGTCACGTGTATGTGTTCATAATTAATAACGCTTTATTAATATTAAGAAAGTTTAGTCGAAGTTGCGCGAACGCATACCCCGATTTTGTTTTTAAGATTGTAATTATGTCACGCGAACGTGTACACAATCACGACAACATATTAAATCGCGCCTAAAGCAAGCTACGAATTTCATGTTTAAACTAAGTTTGGAATTCAATATAAAGAACTAATAATTGTAAGTATGCATTGGAAGATAAGCTAGGCCTTTAATTATTTGAGAAGAATTGGGCCAGCAGTAGGCCCAATACATTATCTAAAAGAATCTTTAAGAGAAATGTGGCTGGTGGGAACTAGGCTCGGAATTCAGCCCAGGAACAAGGACAGGGGGGCAAGCGGGCCTGGTTTGACTTAGCAGCTTCGATTGGGCCAATACCAGGCCCAGATTTTGAAAGACAAGACTTCAATATTAAAGCCCATTTTTATTATATTAACAGAAAATTCAATGGATAAAAATTGCTGAAGATAATTGGGCTCGAAATTGGGCCCAAAAGCGGAAGTAGACAGCAAATAGAAACACATCAGGTCGAGATTCGACCAAGTTGCCTCACTTGGGCCAATGCTAGGCCCAACTGCTTGCAGCAGGAGGGCCTTCGACATTAAGGCCCAATTGAGACTCAACTTCCTCTAAATCAAATGTGACACAAAAAGTATTAAAAATGGAAAAATTCAGAGGCTGCCCAACCATATTATAAGTTTATATTATTAACATACTATTAGTACTAACAATAAGAGATTAAACCTTACTTATTCATGAATCACCTTAAACTTAAATATGCAATCACTTTAACACTATTGAAATTCGAGATGATTTAGCTGAAGGTACTTAGCAATCAAACACTGTCCCTTTCTGACATATCAGTACACATCCACCATCCTCTAATAAAGACCAAATGAACCACTATGGCTATTAAACATTTTAAAAATGTCAAACAATACATGGAACGGCTAGACTAATTTGAACATTCATACAAATAACTAAGTTATAGACTAGAACACCAGATTCAGAATGCTGAAACAGAACTGAAACAGAATTACTAAACTAAATAACTTGCAAATAGCATACATAAGGAAAAACTGGAATTTAACATTCGAATACCCAACTTCTTATTGCATTAAAGACTAAACACATGCTTTAGAGCTTCATTTTGCCACTCAAAAGTTCATAGAGGTACCTGGATGTCAAGAACAAAGACAAGGTAAAGAAGCTCAGTAACAAGTCAATAGAGATCAGCAGCAAGAAAACAACACACAACCTCAAACTTAATCCATACTCGAATTAGAAAACCAGAAATCCCAAAGAGGTTTTCTATGTTTTTTTGCTAAAATCAGAAGAAAAGAGAATCTGCTACTAATGAAACAGTAGCTGAACCTTTTTGTCGCGACCCCAAACCGGAATCGATCGTGATGGCGCCTTTCGTGAAATAAGGCCAGCCGACACAAACCTCCAAAACCAATTAACAATTATAATAATTCATAAGTAGTCATGAGCATCTAAACCCCGTCTAAGACTATGAAAAGACAGCATATTCTATTACGAAACTAGGACAACGAAAAGTAGGAAGGAGAAGCACTGGGCTGCGAACCCGAGCAGCTACCTAGTCAACTCCAAACAGCCTGCTGGAAGGAAATCAACCCTCGCTAGCGTGACCTGAGACTCCTGAATCTGCACATAGAGGTGAAGGGAGTAATGTGTGTACGCCAACTCAGTAAGTAATAAAAGTAAAGGCAACTGAGCGATAAGAAAACACGTAAATACACAGCAGAATGCTACAACGAGGCAGTGTAAAACCAACACAATACAGTAAACAGTAAGGACTAATTAAAACTTCTTAGTTCAGTAAAACCATTTTCAAAACATCTTTTAGATGTTCAAACAAGTGAATGAAAACAAGAATAAAATATAGAAACACAAATAGCCCCTCGGGCAAATAATACCAATAGAACCAGCCCCTCGGGATATCTCACAATCACTCGTATCATCCCCTCAAACAACAACATGGAACACGTCAGCCCCTCGGGCTACATCACATCACAAATTGGGTACCCGCGCTCCCTGGGGGTGTACAGACTCCGGGAGGAGCCCCGTACGGCCCAAGCACAATAATAAGCCATCTCGGGGCAAAATAAATCTGGCCCTCAGCCTCTTATATATCATAATCAGTACAACATGCTGCGGTGTGCAACCCGATCCCCTAGTATCCTCATAACACAGGCCTCGGCCTTAATCAGTCAGAATCTCACAAGCCACACTGGCAACAGTAAAACATGATGCTCACCCCAAAATATCATTTAAAATATCAAAAACGAGTAAAGATGACTGAGTTGTGAAAACAGTAGAAATATAGCATGACTGATTACAATTACTAAGTTAAAATAGTGAGGAATAGCGGTTAAAATCCTGGCACGAGGCCCAAATGTGACATATAGCCCAAAACATGATGATAGCTAACAATTTTCAATCAAATACGCAATTAAACAGTCATATGGGACAGACTAAGTCACAATCCCCAATAGTGCAGGACCCCACGCTCGTCACCTAGCATGTGCGTCACCTCAAAATAGCACAACGATGTGAATTCCGGGGTTTCATACCCTCAGAACAACATTTACAATCATTACTTACCTCTATTCGGTCCAATCTCTAACCCGCGATGCCTTTGCCTCAGGTCTCGGCCTCAATTCGCGTCGAATCTAACCAAAATCAGAATCATGACGTCAAAATACGCTAAGGGAACGAAGCCCATGCAAGTATATTGAAATTACGACACAAATCCCAAAATTAACCAAACCCGACCCCCGGGCCCGCATCTCAGAATCTGAGAAACCTAACATCAATGGAACTCTCATCTTCCCACAAGTTCACTCATACCAAAATCACCAAAATCGGACCCCAAATGGCCCTTCAAATCCTTAATCAAAGACCTAAATTCCCGAGCCCTAGTTTCTTCAATATTTACCCAATATTTCCACAAATTTCAAGTCTAATCCGTGAAATAATAGCATAGGGACGAGTTTTTATGATCCAAAACCTTACCTCAGTGAAGTCCCCTTGAATTACCTCTTCAAAATAGGCTAAAAGCTCCAGAAAACGGGTTTAAAAATGGTGAAACCACTGAAAATCGCGAAGGAAGAATTAGATACATTCTGATCCAGGGATTCCGCACCTGCGGTCCTTTTTACGCTTCTACGGCACTGCTTCTGCGGTCAAATCAATCGCATCTGCGGTTTTCACTTAAATGGCTGGGACTGCACTTGCGGTCAGCATTCCGCACCTGCGCCAACGCAGATGCGCCTTGGCGCCCGCTTCTGCAGTTCCATCTGACACCCTGCCTGGCCGCTTCTGCGGCTTGGTTCCGCATCTGCGGCCTCCCAACCGCATATGGGAAGGTCCCAGATGCGGTTATGACAGCAACCAGAACCTTCAGCTGTCTAACCAAGTCTCAAAATCACCCGTTAACCACCCGAAATCACCCTGAGGCCCCCGGGACCTCAACCAAAGGCACAAATAAGTCACATACCACTATCCAAACTTGTACCAATCTTCAAAAAACCTCAAACAACATCGAATCAACCAAATCACATCGAATTCAAGCCTAAAGTTCCAAAATCTTCCGAAAAACGCTTTTGATCAATAAGTGTATCAAACCACGTCCGAATGACCTAAATTTTTGCACACACATCCCAAATGACATAGCGGACCTACTGCAACTTGCAGAATTCCATTCGGACCCCTATATCAAAATCTCACCTATCAACCGGAAAACGCCAAAATTCCAATTTCGCCAATTCAAGCCTAAATCTATTACGGATCTGGAATTGAAGGATTTGGATGGTGATTTAGAGGGAGTTGATGATGGATTAGTGTTCAAGAGGTTGTGGAGAGTGTAGAGGGTGAATTTGGGGTGGTTTGATGACCGGCCACCGCCGTGAGGCGATTTTCGGCGGCGGAGGCGGTGAAGGGTTTGGGGGCGGCTAGGGTTTGATCTCTTGAGAGTGAAGAGAGACTGAAAGAGGGTTTGGGGGTGTGGCGTTAAGACAGTTATATGGGAGATGGGGGATCAGTTCTCAACCGTCCGATCAAATGAAATCAACGGCTGGGATTAGCGTGTGCCCAAACTCTGTCGTTTTGGTTAACGGGGAGAGCTAGACCAGATGTGGAGTTTGGCCAGGGGCAGATGGGCAGGGATTTGGGCTCAGAAATGGTTTTGGCCCAATTTCGGGTCCAAACCAGATTTTATTCTTCTTATTTTTTGCATTGACTTGATTTCTTTTTAATTTCCAATTTTAAAAACTTAATTAAACCTAAATTAAATCTAGACCAAACCTTGCAATGTCAAATTAACTTAATTATCTATTTGTAATATTAAAATGATTAATTGATTTTAGAACTAATGAAAGAAAAATACTAAAACTACAACTAATAACGGAATAATGTGTTTTTTTTTTATTTTTGTTTTTATTGATGGAATTAATTGTCAATTAAAGTAAAATGCAATTATCAACCTAAGAATGCAATATATATTTTTGAGTATTTTCTATAATTTTAATATATGAAAAAAAATGCAACTAAAATGCAAACAATTAAGCAAATATTCCTTGAAATTCTTACAAAATTTAAAATAAACTACAAAAAATCTCTTTTGTAATTTTGTAGGAGTATTTTGGTCGGGAAAAAATCGTGTGCTCACAGCTGCCCCTCTTTTCTCGGAAACATGGAGAGTTTTCGGGCAAAGATAAACCGAGCGAATACGAGCGATTTTTGCCCGTTCGGATACTCTGTGGGAAGCATTTTTGAAAAATCTGACCGAACCTTGCTTCCGAGGTTGCCTACATATCCTTGGCTATAAAGGAATCAGGTCAGTGTAGTTCTGGAAGTTTTTGTAGCTGGGACTACCGGGAAGCTGTGGTTTCATTACTGCTGCTGTTGTTGCTTCTTGCTGAACTCCTCATTACACCGAAACCAAACTGAAAAGAAGCTAGGAAAATTTATGATCTACGAATTACAAGATTCCTATCTATATGTCTTCAATCTTGATCTTGAAACTTCTGTAGTTCTGCCGCGCATCTTGAACTGTTGACTCGCATTCTCGAGGCGAGCTTCTGTCATTTCTAACTTGAATTGACCACATTCTTCAGGCGGGTTCCTGCTGTTGTCTTGGACTTAACTCTGAAATGTGTTCCCTCGTTCTCCAGGTGGGCGCCTGCAGCTGATGTTGACTTAAAATTTGAAAGGAATTCAATTGTTCTCTAGGTGGGCGCCTGCAACTGACTTAAAACTCGAATGAATTCCCTTGTTCTCCAGGTTGGCGCCTGATGTTGACTTAAAATTTGAAATAAATTCCCTTATTCTCCAGGTAGGCGCCTGATGCTGACCTTAAAATTTGAAATCAATTCCCTTGTTCTCCAGGTGGGCGCCTGATGCTGACCTTAAAATTTGAAATCAATTCCCCTGTTCTCCAGGTAGGCGCCTGATGCTGACTTAAAATTTGAAATAAACCCTTGTTCTCCAGGTGGGCGCCTGATGCTAACTTAAAATTTGAAATAAGTTCCCTTATTCTCCAAGTGGGCACTTAATCCTGACCTTAAAATTTGAAATCAATTCCCTTGTTCTCGAGGTGGGTGCCTGATGCTGACTTAAAATTTGAAATAAACCCTTGTTCTCCAGGTGGGCGCGTGATGCTAGCTTAAAATATGAAATAAGCTCCCTTGTTCTCCAAGTGGGCACCTGATGCTCACTTAAAATTTGAAATAAATTCCCTTGTTCTCCAGGTGGGCGCCTGATGCTAACCTTAAAATTTGAAATAAATTCCCTTATTTTCCAGGTGGGCGCCTGCAACTTAAACTTGAAATGAACTCCCTTGTTCTCCAGGTGGGCGCCTGATGCCGACTTAAAATTTGAAATAAATTCCCTTGTTCTCCAGGTGGGCGCCTGATGCTGACTTAAAATTTGAAATAAATTCCCTTGTTCTCCAGGTGGGCGCCTGATGCTAACCTAAAATTTTAAATAAACCCTTGTTCTCCATGTGGGCGCCTAATGCTGACTTAAAATTTGAAATGAATTCCCTTGTTCTCTAGGTGAGCGCCTGATGCTGACCTTAAAATTTGAAATCAATTCCCTTATTCTCCAGGTGGGCGCCAGATGCTAACCTTAAAATATGAAATCAATTCCTATGTTCTCCAGGTGGGCGCCTGATGCTGACCTTAAAATTTGAAATCAATTCCCTTATTCTCCAGGTGGGCGCCAGATGCTGACCTTAAAATTTGAAATCAATTCCTATGTTCTCCAGGTGGGCGCCACATACTGACTTAAAATTTGAAATATATTCTCTTGTTCTCCAGGTGGGCGCCTCATATTGACTGAAAATTTGAAATAAGTTCCCTTGTTCTCCAGGTGGGCGCCTGACAACTTAGAACTACATCCCATTATCCAGGAGGGTCCTGAAAACTTACAATAATATCCCATTTTCCAGGAGGGTCCTGAAAACTTAAAGTTAAATCCCATTATTTAAGAGGGTCCTGAAAACTTACGGCCAAACCTGTCTGGAACATGATTTCCTCATGGAGGGTTCCTCCACAACACGAAATCTCCTGCCCATGTTTAAATCATAGAAAATCTTATCATTTTGAAAATGTGATGGTTAGTTTGCGGCATTCTTGCTGAAGGTGGCCTTTCCACTGCCATGTTTTGTTTCGATTAGCTGCCTTGGGCTAGAAAATAATTGTTTGACTTTATGACCAAACCTCAACCACAGAACCCTGAATGACCCGAGTAGCTTGCACTCAGCCTGTTATTTAACAACTCTATCTTGCCAATTTTGAACCATTATACTTCCTAAAAATTCATGAGCCATTTGACCACTTGAACTCCCACTAAAACTTTATTGCTTATTCTGAATCATGCCATTTGTGATGTGCTCTGGCTAGACTTTTTCTCTGTGCAATTGAAAATTGGTAATAGGCTTTGAAATCCTTTCTTGCTTTCTTAATAAGGCTACCATTGAGAAAGACTTAGAGAAGTTGACCGAAAAGAAAATGAAACGAAGTGACTTCGAGAATTAGGAATAAAGATGAAAATTTTAAACCAAGATGACAATTTGAGGAAGAATGAAAAAGAGACTTATCTGAGTGAAGCAGCTGGCACCAATGATCAAGACATGCATTTCAAATTAATCAGCCCAGTCCATTCAACCAATCACATTTCAGTTCATGATCTGTCTTCTTACTTTATGACCGGGATCCCCATAATCCAATGTCTCTGCAATGTCACGAACCTCATTCGGCTTGTGGTGCGCTGAAGGGTTTTCACAAGCAAACCTCTCTCGTTTGTTCATCTCTCAACTCACCGTCGCCCTACGGTGCCCGCGAGGGTTTTCACCAATAAGACTCTCTCATTTTAATTTTCTCTCAACTTTCCATCGCCCTACGTGCCCGTAAGGGTTTTCACCAATAAGACTCTCTCATTTATTCATTTTTCCTTATGCCCATGAACAAAAAGTGCTACCCGTGATGTGGATCATACCTCTAGCTCGCTTGACTTGGCATTTTTTAAAGATTGGTCGGAAGGCCTTTCTTTGGACCGCAATGTAGGCTTTTGGATGGGGTTAGAAAGGAAAAGAGGCATGTAGGCTCAAAACAGTTTAGAAAAGGATTCAAAATTACAACTTTTGGAATCAGATTTTTCTACAAAACCACAACTTCTGCCCTAGTTTCTTTTGGTTTGGGGAATTTTGGATTTTATTTTGATGGGACCGAACCGTGAGGCTGCCTATGTATCCTTGGAAAAGGAATCAGGTCAAACGTAGTTCAAGACATAGGAGTTGCTTTGTTTTTGTTACTTTTCTTTTGCTTTTCTTTTCCTTTTTCTCTTTTTCATTCTTTTGCTTTACCCTTTTTTTCATTTTTCTCTTTCTCTTATTTCTTTTCTTTTTTTTTCCTTTTCTCCTTTTCTTTTTCTTTTATTTATATTTCTAAACTCTACTTCTGATTCCAAAAGAGGGGTATGAAAGAAAATAAATAAGGCTCGAATGAGGTAACAAAGGATAAAAGTGTTTAGATAGTAGAAGAAAATGCCTTCGTCATTCCAATCTTTGAAACATGCCAAATAGAAATAACTCAATTCAAGACAAACCAAAGAAATCAGACATTGTATCTTTTGACTTTATCGGAATCAATAGCCATATCTACACATTTGCCTTCTATATCTGTTAAATACAGAGCACTATTGGGCAACACTCTCGTTACAATGAACGGCCCTTGCCAGTTTGGGGCAAACGTGCCTTTAGCTTCAGCCTGATGTGGAAGGATGCATTTTAATACTTGCTACCCACTTCAAATTTCCGGGGACGCACCTTCTTGTTGTATGCTCTTGTCATTCTCTTATGATATAATTGACCATGACATACTGCCACCAGTCTTTTCTCATTAATCACACTTAACTGCTCCAATCGAGTTTTGATCCATTCATCATCATCAATTTTAGCTTCAGCAACAATTCGAAGGGATGGAATCTCGACTTTCGCGAGTATAACTGCTTCAGTCCCATATACCAGCAAATAATGAGTTGCACCTACTGAAGTACGAACAGTAGTGCGATAACCCAGCAAAGCAAAGGGCAACTTTTCATGCCATTGCCTAGAACCTTGCACCATCTTCCGAAGTATCTTCTTTATATTCTTGTTGGCCGCCTCAATAGCTCCATTTGCCTTGTGGCGATACGGAGTGGAATTTCAATGCATAATCTTGAACTGTTGGCATACCTCTTTCATCAGATGATTTTTGAGATTAGCAGCATTGTCTGTGATGATTACCTTGGGGATTCCGAACCGACAAATGAGATTTGAATGAACAAAATCCACCACTACCTTCTTGGTCACAAATTTGAAAGTTACTGCTTCCACCCACTTGGTGATAAATAAATGGCCACCAGAATAAATCTATGCCCGTTCGATACTGCCGGCTGAATTGGTCGAATGACATCCATGCCCCAAGCAATAAAGGGCTAAGGTGAAAACATTGCATGCAATTCAGATGGCGGAGAATGAATCAGATCGCCGTGTACCTAGCATTGATGATATTTATGCACAAAGATGATGCAATCCCGTTCCATGGTGAGCCAATAATACCCTGCTCGAAGAATTTTCTTTTCCAAAACATATCCACTCATATGCGGCCCGCAAACTCCGGAATAAACTTCGGCCATGATGGTTGAAGATTGTTTAGCATCTATGCACCTCAGCAAATTTGAGATCTGGAGTTCTCTTGTACAAAACTCCCCCGCTTAAGAAAAATCCACTAGCCAGGTGTCTAATCGTTCTCTTTTGATCACCTGTGGCCTATACCGAATATACCCCCGACTTGATGTACTCTTTGATATCGTGGAACCAAGGTTCACCATCAAGTTCCTCTTCTACTACGTTCCAATAAGCATGCTGATCTCAAACTTGAATATGCAGAGGATCAGCATAAGCCTTATCTGGATGATGTAACATTGACGCCAGAGTAGCTAAAGCATCGGCAACCTCATTATGGATCCTAGGAATATACCTGAACTCTATTGATCTGAATTGTTGACAAATGTCATGCAGACATTGTCGATATGGTATAGCTTCAAATCTTGAGTCTCCCATTCTCCCTGAATCTAGTGCACCAAAAGATCTGAATCTCCCAAATCTAGCACTTCCTGGACTCCCATGTCTACAGCTAACCTCAAACCTGGAATGCATGCCTGTACTCAGCCATGTTGTTGGTATAACAGAAACGAAGTTGGGTTGTTACAGGGTAGTGATGCCCTGTTTCAGAGATGAGCACAGTCTCTATTCAAACACCTTTCATGTTAGCGGCTCCATCAAAGAAAAGTTTCCAACTTGGCTTTTCATCCTGCTCAACCTCGTCAATATGCATCACCCCTTCATCAGGAAAATAAGTTCTCAACGGCTCATACTTTTCATCCACCGGGTTCTCAGCCAAATGATCGGCCAAGGCTTGGGCTTTCATCGCAGTCTGGGTCACATAGACGATGTCAAACTCTGTGAGTAAAATCTGCCACTTTGCAAGTCTTCTTGTGGGCATAGGCTTCTAACATATATTCTTTAGAGGATCCATGCGAGAAATGAGATAAGTAGTGTAGGATGATAGATAATGCTTCATTTTTTGTGCCACCCAAGTCAAGGCGCAACATGTCCTTTCAAGGAGAGTATAGTTAACATCATAAAAAGTGAACTTCTTGCTGAGATAATAGGCTTGTTCCTTCATGCCAGTGATATCGTGTTGGCTCAACACACAACCAAACGAATTATCCAGGACTGTCAAATAAATAATTAAAGGTCCCCCAGGTTCCGGCGGGACTAGCACAGGTGGGTTTGACAGGTACCTCTTGATCTTGTCGAATGCCTCCTAACACTCGTCAGTCTATTTGACCGCGCCATCATACTTTAGCAACTTAAAGATGGGCTCACAAGTTTTCGTGAGTTGAGCGATAAACCCGCTGATGTATTTTAACCTCCCGAGCAAACTCATCACATCAGTCTTGTTCTTTGGCGGTGGCAATTCCAGATGAGACACCAAATTCACATTTTACAGGGTTGAGCTTAATGTTGTACCTTCGGAGCCTTTGGAAAAACTTTCTCAAGTCCTTAACAAGATCTGACTACTTCCTGGACTTTATGATCACATCATCTACATATACCTCAATCTCCTTGTGTATCATGTCATGAAATATGGTAGTCATTGCCCTCATGTAAGTTGCCCCAGCGTTTTTCCAACCAAATGGCATTACGCGGTTCCCCATGGCGTGATGAATGATGTCTTTTCTACATCTTCCTCATCCATTAAGATCTGGTGATATCCCGCATAGCAATCCACAAAAGACCCGATCTCATGCTTGGAACAATTATCAATCAAAATGTAGATATTTTGCAATGGGAAGTTATCCTTTGTACTTGCTTTGTTAAGATCGCAATAATCAACACACACCCTAGTCTTACCATCCTTCTTTGGCACTGGCAGAACATTAGCAAACCAAGTGGGATATCGAGTAACCTGAATGACCTTCGCATCAAGCTGCTTTGTGATTTCTTCTTTGATCTTCACACTCATGTCAGTCTTGAACTTCCTTAACTTCTTCTTGACGGGAGGGAATGCCAGATTGTTTGGTAATTGTGAACTACCAAGTCAGTAATCAAACCCGGCATGTCGTCGTATGACCATACAAAGATATCTTTATATTCAAATAGTTCTTTGATTATTTCTTCCTTGATTTGTGGTTCCAGGTGTACACATATCTTGGTTTCTCTGTTATTATCTAGATCCCCTAAATTTATTGCTTCAATTTCATTCAAATTAGGCTTGGGTTTCTCTTCAAAATGATTTATTCTTTACTAATTTCCTCAAATGTCGCTTCCTCATCATATTATGTTTCATCATCACACTCTACTTCTTGGATTATTATTTCAGAGTTAGATTAGCTTTTAAGACTTGGCCGAATATTCCTCATGCATCTTATATCATTGAAACCAGCATAAAAAGAACTGTACAAAGAAAAACAAAAATGACATTATCAGGAGTAATGGAAAAGGGAAATTGCATTTCATTGAAAAAAAAGGATAGAAGGGTTTGCA
Organism: Nicotiana attenuata; assembly: GCF_001879085.1. Taxonomy (NCBI): domain Eukaryota; kingdom Viridiplantae; phylum Streptophyta; class Magnoliopsida; order Solanales; family Solanaceae; genus Nicotiana; species Nicotiana attenuata. The sequence goes on from NW_017670808.1 coordinate 156,895, forward strand.
CATCAAAACAAGATAAAAAAAAATATGGATTACAACCCTAGAATAACCCAGATAGCAGAAAGGAAAACAATGCAAACTACCAAAACTCCTTCCGAGTAGGGAGAGGAGTAGCCTTCCAATTGTTAAGCTTCACTTTTGGCCCAATAAACTGCACATCTGCTTTGCTGGAACCTTCCCCAATTTCCACCATGTTCACCTCATCAAATAGACTCTGGAACCTTTCACCCAGCTCTTCATCAAAGTCGACCACAGGCTTTGGAACTACTGACGCTGGGCGCTTCACGACCCCTAGCTTGACGAAGGACCTGGAGAGGCATGGGATAGGCTTAGGGAGTGACCATGACTTCTTTTTCGACCTTTTAGCCCTCTTCACCTCGTCCCATATGGGCTTGAATCCTAGACCAGACGTACCCAGATTTTTAGGTAGAGACACTGGCTATACGATACCTTGTAAAGATGCGCCCAGACCTTTGCCCGACACAATCCATTCTTTAGCATTTCAGATGCCACCATGACGGATGTGAAGGCTAACTTTGGACCTAGAATACACTTCCCCTTCGAAATCTTCTCAACTGGCACTGTTTCACAAACTTGGTAGACCCAAGGCCCTTTATCATCTTCGGTTTCAATAAACGGGACGGAGGTATCATTGTAAACACATAAGTTCTCATTACCATGCACAATGATCTCCTGTCTGTCCCACTCAAACTTTACCATCTGGTGCAGGGAAGAAGGGACTGCCTTGGCAACATGTATCCAAGGCGTGACCAACAGCAAATTATAGGAGACGACCACATATAGTACCTGGAACTCCATGGTAAATTCAACTGGTCCTATTGTCAATTCGAGCACGATGTCGCCAACCGAATCTTTTCCCCCTCCGTCAAAACCTCAGACACATATATTGTTCTTGTGGATCCTTTCAGTATCAATTTTCAACTCGTGCAGAGAGGAGAGAGGGCAAAATGTTTGCACTAGAACCATTGTCAACTAGCACCCTCGTGTCCACAGAATCTTCGCATTTCACTGTGAGATAAAGAGCCCGATTGTGTTCCGTACCCTCCAAAGGCAACTCATCATTCGAGAAGGTGATTCTGTTTGCGTCGAATATCTTGTTGGCAATCTTCTCCAAATGGTTCACTGTGATCTTTTCAAGGACATGAGCTTCATTCAGAATTTTCATGAGGGCCCGGGCGTGCTCGTCTGAATATATCAACAATGATAGAAGAAAAATCTGAGCGGGTGTCTTTCTCAGCTATTCTACAATGGAGTGATCCTGCACCTTCATTTTTCTCAAAAATTCTTCCGCCTCCTCTTCTTTGACTGGCTTTTTCACTATAATCGGATTATCTTTGAGTGGCTTAGCTTTCCTTAATTCCTCTGGGCTAAAGCATCTCCCCGAACGAGTCAACCCCCGGGTTTCATTAACTTCCTCTTCCACTTCTTTCCCTTTATAGGTTACTATCACTTTCTTTTAATTCCATGGAACAACCTTGGTGTTATTTATCGGTAGCTGGGCCACAGGATTAATAGTAATAGGTTCGGTGCGAGCCCCTTCCACGATTATGACAGGCTTACTTGCTGCCCCCGGCACAACCACTTTCGGCTTTCCATGCTTTGCTTCAACATCATCTGGGAACCCTTTCACAACTAATACATGCGGCATAACATTAGGCGAGCTTAGCTTGTCCTTCAGCCCTTTAGCTGTCGAGGATGTTGCATTTGTAACAACTGGAGTTTTGACCGAATTACTGTCACTGGCACATATCATCATGACTAATTTTGAAGGCTTCTCGAGCACCCCATCCTTATACACTATCTCAATCATGTGCATTTTAGCATGGGCTGGCAATGTATTTTGATTGATGTTTGGTGTTTCGGGGCTCTAGACCACAATTTGGTTTGTATCGATAAGCTCTTGGATGGCGTTCTTCAAATGCCAACACTTTTCTGTGTCGTTCCCTGAAGCATCAGAACAATATGCACATCTAAGGGAATAATCCAGGTTCTTTGGAGGGGATTTGGTAATTTTGACTCAATCGGCCTCAGAACATCCAACTGGCTCAACCTCTGAAATAAACTGGCATAAGACTCCCCAAGCGGGGTGAAAGTTTGCTTCCACTGTAGTCTTTCCTTTCTATGCTCCGGCCTGGGTCGAAAGCTTGGAGCAGTAGGGTTTCGGTATGTTTGTGGAGGGGGATAAGGATTTTGTGGAGCTGATGCACGCCATTGGGGGTAAGGATGGGGTTGAGCATATGATTGTGCATGGTGGATGTAGGTATTGGGGTGGTCCGACTGAACATTGAGGGTTTTGTGGTGGGAAGTAGTGTTAAGGTGGATTATATAGAGATTGGGTATAGATTTGAGGTTGGGGTCGAGGCAGGGTGTAATGGGGTGATGAACCCCTTAGGCCATGCCACGATCCTGAGACGACCATAGCAACATCTTCTTTCTTCTTTTTCCCTAACACACCCCCGGTGCCATTCTGGATTGCTTGTGTGGTTGCTTTGATGGCGGAGTAACGCATGATCTTTCTTGATTTGAGTCCTTTCTCTACCATTGCTCCCATCTTCACAACTTCGATGAAAGACTTACCTATGGCCGAGATCAAATGACCAAAGTAAGTAGGCTCCAAGGCCTGAAGAAAGTACTCCACAATTTCATCTTCCTCCATTGGAGGGTTGATTTGTGCCGCATGTTCTCTCCACCGCAGACCATACTACCTGAAGCTCTCACTGGGCTTTTTCCCTATATTAGTGAAGGGTAGGCGATCTGGGACAATCTCTACGTTGTACTGGAAATGCTGAGCGAAAGCCTGGGCCACGTCATCCTAGGTGTACCACCTGCTGTTGTCCTGGCGGTTATACCACTCCAATGCCGCACCACTCAAACTTTGACTAAAATATGCCATCAACAGTTTATATTTCCCACCAGCACCCCTCATTTTGCTGCAAAATCCTCTTAAGTGGGCCACGGGTCCCCATGCCCGTCGTACAAGTCAAACTTGGGCATCCGGCAGGTAATTGGACATCAGTAAACAAGCACAGATCTTTATAAGCCACACTCACTTGGCCACCTAACCCTTGCATATTTCTCAGTGACTGATACAAGCTCTTTACCTTCCTAAATATCTCCTCTTGCTCTGTGTTCTTGGGTGGCTTCTCAGTTTCGACAGGAAGTTCAAAGTGAGGAATGTATGAGTAATGATCCAGGACTTTGCAGCTAGGCTCTGGGGCATAATATTGGTTATCTTGGGCTTGGATTGCCGGCTAACTGGAAGATCGATGGAGGGTAGCTGGCGGAGGTGCTAGAAAGATACGGGTAGCCGACGGAGCAGGGTGGGTGGCTGCTTTGGCTAGTGGAGCTAGGATGGTTTGGGAAGAGGTGCCAGGATGGTGATGGTAAGGGGTGAAGCTTGGTGCGTGTTATGGGGATAGATCAACAATGGTGGGCTCTTGAGATTGAGCTAGTGGTGGGATGAAAGCAGGGTTGGCGGGGTATGACGGTGGAGGATGCCCCTTCATCCATTCCTGGTACATTTCGACCATTTGGTGCTTCAAGTTATGTACCTATTCTTTCAAACCAGACTCGGATTCCTCCATCTCTTTCGGCGGGTCAATAACACTTGCGTCCAATTCTTTGCTAGCCATGATCGCCTTGGGTTTAGACTTGGTGTTATACGGGTGACTTGCAAGAATGCCAAACAAACTAACCACCTTCCTGTACTCAATAACAACAACAAACTTGTTAGCGTTTAAGAGTTTAACAGATAGGAAACCACGCGTTTGGGATGCAATGCACCTGAACAGTCAACTTCTTCTATTGTGTATTTGAACGGTTGCATGCTTCATCCCGGCCTTAACTAACTCTTTTCAAGTTGCATTTCCTTTTCTCTCTTTTAATGCCTTTCTTTGATCACTAGTGATTTTCTCACTTGGTTCCTATCGCCCCCCTTTATTTTTGTACTCTCTTTTGTTCTATCGTTTTGCCATTCTTTCTATCCCCTCAGTTTTCTCTCTCTTTTTTATCTTTTCACGTTATGGCTATGATTTATCCTATGGGGATTGCCTACGTATCATAACGCCACATGAATCAGATCATTACGTAGTTCAGGGGATAAATATGAAATAAAAGAAAGAAAAATTTTTGGGGTTCTAATAAAATCTTTTTGGATTTTCTATTACAAGGACTCTGACATACAGACTCTAAACAAGAAAAATAAACTAGACATTTTAAAAAAATCTAACAGACTCGAATAATGGAATACAGACTTAAAACCAAAAAAAAGTCAGGAGTACATAAGAGCTTCCACCGGTGCCCTGGGAGCCTTCGGAACATTATCTGGTATCTGCGCGGGCCTTTGTGCAATATCTTGTTGAAGACGGTCCAAGTCAGCCATCATCTGGCAAACGAATGTCATCACGGAAACAAAAAACATCGACCTGGTCATGTCCTCACATTCGTGACATTTCATCACGACATAGTCAGCTATCTCTTTAATCCTTGTTCTGATGACACCTTTCTCTTGAAGCAGATGCCCTATTTGCTGTGCCCGGGCTTCCAACACTTGGGTTGTTTTGGTCCTACAATTGTTGTATGCTTTCTTCCAATTGGCAAATCAATGCATATCAAAGCTCTCTTTCTGGTTTGAAATTCTTTGTTTGCTGGGCAATTTCATTTTCTAGGGTATTCAGCTTCATCATTAGAAATGTGACTTCTCTGTCATACTTTTCCTTTAGCTGTTAAACAAACTTTGCCTGCCCTTCTACATTCTTTGTCAATCTTGTCCGTGTTTTTGCCAGTTCCTCTTTGGCCTTTTCCAAGTCCTCCCCCTAATCACACACTTTTCGTCTAAGACTGTTTATGAGTTTTTCATCTAGTCGGCTTCTGGCCGAGTTTTCCGCGGCGATCTTCATCCTTTGAATGTGAGCTCGGAGGGCTTCATTTTGTTGGACCAACCTTCTCCTTTCACCTTCAGCTTCTTGCACCTGTAGATCATTATTGAATTCGACATTTCCCAATTTTTCTTCCAGAGTGTGAATGGCAGCTAGATATTTTTTCTCCTTTTCTCCCCAGGCCAACCTTTCTCGGACTTTATCTTCAAAAGCTTGAACATGAGGTCTCTTGGCAGGTCTCTTGGGATCGGGCTTGGGCTCTGGCTCATTATTTGCACAAGACTTTCTTTCAAACCACACGGCATAATCTGGATTTACTTCCCCTCTCGCAGGATCTGGCACCTGGGTGTCATTTTTTATATATCGACAACTATTCCAATCTTATTAGACTAAAGCCTCGGGTAATGCAGCTTCTGAGTGTAGCTCAATGACTTGGGTTCTTAAATCTTCATCTTCGGTTACCACTTGATATCTTCCTAATTGCCATAAAACTCTTTGTGGTGCGTATGACTGGACACTTCTCAAACCCATCAACATTAGGTAGCCTCTTGAGGACGTCATGTGTATGATTTTCGTCACCGGAAGCCATCCTAGAGTCCATTCAATCTGACATGATTTTAGAGTTCTTAAGTTGGAGACCCAGGCTTTAAACCCTTCTGGAGAATTTTTGTCTTTCACCCTTTCCTCATAACTCTTGATGAAGTTGTCCTTGCTCGAAACATAACTCGTGAATTTGGGGTGATGGCGGAGATGCTTGATCAACCACATTTGCAGAAGAACATTACAACCTTCAAAGAATTGAGCCATGGATCTACACAATGTCAATGCTCGATAAATGTCCGCCAACACTAAAGGAGCAAGTGTATCGTATTTTTTGGTAGTGAGGATTTGTGCAATTCTGGCCATGCGGATAACTATTGTCCCCTCTACATTCAGAAAGACTATAATTCCCAAGAACCCCACTATGAAAGAGAATCTACGATGAATTTGCCAAATGCTCTTATCTTGTTTGTTGTTCAATCCCTTTTCATGTGTCTCGAACCCAATTGAGTGCCCAAACCTGGAATACAAGAAGTGAAAGGAACAACATCCTTTGTTCACATGGGACTTCTTCATCTGCTTGCTGATATTCAGGAGATCAAAGAATTTATGCACAGAGGGGGCTCTTGGGAATATAAGTTGTTGTTTTCTCAAGTCCCGACCGAAGTGAATATATCCGGATATCTCCTCCACAGTAGGGGTAAGCTCAAAATCCGAGAAACAAAAAACGTTGTGCACAGGATCCCAAAAAGTTACCAAGGCCTTGATTAGATCCTCCCGTGGTTTGATTTTCATAATGTCCGTAAGGCCACCCAAATGCTCTTTCACCCAATCCTGACCACCTTCATCTAAATCATACCACCACATACGAAGCTGCAACTGAGCCTGTTCTATGACCAATGGTGACGGGTTCTAGACATTGTTCATTTTTTACGTGTGGATGGTTAAGGTTCTGGTTGACTCTGGTGGACTCTTTTTGCGAAAACCAGTTCTTCACTTCTAAAGGAAACATCAAAGGAAAATGGCCCTTCCCCCTGCACCATTTTTAACGAAAGTGGTTGTTTTTGTAAATGTGGCCCCTTCACAAATCCAAATAAATTTTGGGGCCGGGGGAAGATACTTTTTCTAAAAATGACACCTTACTGACAGACTTGTCCGTTCTTTACGAAAATAGCCTTTTGACAATTGAAAAGATACTCTAAGGCTATCCCGGCAAGAACAACTTAAGATATAACCGAAGCTGGGTCGGCTTATTCTTTTGACGAGAGCCCTAACTACACTTTATTCTTTTTGGTTATTTTTTGCAAAAATGAGGCCGAACTCTACGTAGGTTGCCTACGTATCCCACATCCGGTGAGAATCAGACCTGCGTAGTTCGGTCAGTTTTGACATAATTGAAAAAACATGAATGTCTCGTTTTGAAATGACTCTTTTTTCCTTTTCTTCTTCTTTTCTTCCTTTTTTTGAAAAATTTTCGCAGAGTTTCGGGACATTTTCAAATACTGGGGTTTCCAGAACCGGGTTTTATTTCCTTCCTAAAATCACTCTTAGTTTTTCTCTTGATTTTGTTTTCCTAGCCGGTCAGCATGCAAGCCGAAACAAATAAATATTCACATAGCACGTAAGATGCATCAGGATGGTCTGTTATTTTGGGTACACCTGTTCTAGACGGACCCAACCCTTGTGTTGAGTCCCCTAAGTCAAATGTACGTGATGCAAACAAATGCTCCTACTAGGTATCCGAGATGAGGTTATGTTATTCTAGGTTTACACCTGGGGTTGTGTTCTAGACCTGGCTTACCCGAGTAGATAGCTCGAGCCGAGGTGGGGGAAACATACCAGGAGCATGAAAGTCTACCTGGCCTTGTTACTGACCCAAGCCTCGTTCTAATTGGTGTGACTTCTAACATAAAGTGGGCCACGCGTACGTATGCACCGTATTTGAGAATACTCAGAAGGGTGGCGTAATAAGGCACTTTAGTACAGTTCAAATAATATGGAAATGGTAAATAAACAGCAATTAGCACATTAGGTCCACAAATACAGTAATATCAACAATAAATAAATCCAAGTAAAAATCATATTAAAAAGCTCGAATTCTTGAACCCTGAACCAGAGATTCTAGGTTCGAATCCCCACTAGAGTCGCCAGAGCTGTCAGACCTCTTTTTTCTACCCGGAAGGGGGTATAAAGGAGTTTTTTCAATTAAAGTGACAATAATCGAAAAAGGATTATTTATTCAAATTCAGAGTCGCCACATGGGATAATTTATGGTGTCCCAAGTCACCGGTTTAAAATCCCGAATCGAGGAAGTTTGACTCTGTTTTACAGTCCACGAAACATAGAAATCCGGGTAAGGAATTATGTGAACCTGGGAGAAGGTGTTAGGCATTCCTGAGTTCCGTGGTTTTAGCACGATCGCTTTAATCATACATGGCTCAATTAAATTGTTTAATTACATGTTTTAGAACCAACGTGTATTTACCTCTTTTAGTTAAGAAATTATCTTAAAACGGGTCATGCGCACATGTACCCATTTGTTTGGCACGTCAAGAATCATGTCACGCGTACGTGTCCACAATTAATAACGCTTTATTAATATTAAGAAAGTTTAGTCGAAGTTGCGCGAACTCATACACCGATTTTATTTTTAAGATCGTAATTATGTCACGCGAACGTGTACACAATCAATACAATATATTAAATCGCGCCTAAAGCAAGCTACGAAGTTCATGTTTAAACTAAGTTTGGAATTCAGTATAAAGAGCTAATTATTGTAAGTATGCATTGGAAGATAAGCTAGGCCTTTAATTATTTGAGAAGAACTGGGCCAGCAGTAGGCCCAATATATTATCTAAAAGAATCTTTAAGAGAAATATGGCTGGTGGGAACTGGGCTCGAAATTGAGCCTAGGAACGGGACAAGGGGGAAAGCGGGCCTAGTTTGACATAGCAGTTTTGATTGGGCCAATACCAGGCCCTGCTTTTCAAAGACAAGCCTTCAATATTAAAATCCATTTTTATTGTATTAACAGAAAACTCAATGGATAAAAACTGTTAAAGATAATTGGGCTCAAAAAACAGAAGTAGGCAGCAAACATAAACACACCAGGTCGAGATTCAACCAAGGTGCCTCACTTGGGCCAATGCTAGGCCCAACTGCTTCTAGCAGGAGGGCGTTCTTCATTAAGGCCCAATTAAGGCTCAACTTTCTCTAAATCACATGTGACACAAAAGTGTTAAAATTTTATGGAAAAATTCAGAGGCTGGCCAACCATATTATAAGTTTAAATTATTAACATGCTATTAGTACTAACAATAATAGATTAAACCTTACTTATTCATGAATCACCTTAAACTTAAATATGCAATCACTTTAACACTGTTGAAATTCGAGATGATTTAGCTGAAGGTACTTAGCAATCAAACACTGTCCCTTTCTGACATATCAGTACACATCAACCATCCTTTAATAAAGGCCAAATGAACTACTATGGCTACTAAACATTTTAAAATTATCAAAGAATACATGGAACAGCCAGACTAATTTGAACATTCATACAATAACTACGTTATTGACTAGAACACCAGATTCAGAATGCTGAAACAGAACTAAAACAGAAATACTAAACTAAATAACTTGCAAACATCATACATAAGGAAAAACTAGAATTTGACATTCGAATACCCAACTTCTTATTACATTAAAGACTAACACATGCTCTAGAGCTTCATTTTGCCACTCAAAAGTTCATAGAGGTACCTGGATGTCAAGAACAAAGACAAGGTAAAGAAGCTCCGCAACAAGTCAGTAGAGGTCAGCAGCAAGAAAACAACACACTGCCTCAAACTTAATCCATACTCGAATTAGAAAACAAGAAATCCCAAAGAAGTTTTCTAAGTTTTTTTGCTAAAATCAGAAGAAAAGAGAATCAGCTACTAATGAAACAGTAGCTGCACCTTTTGGAGTGTTTTTAAGGTTCTGAAAAATCCACCTAATGACTGAAGAAAAGTTTCTATTTATACTCTAAGAGGGTTGTTGTGTGCTCTCCAAGTCAGGGATTATTCCCTTTGAAAGCAGCCCTCAAAAAGCATGTTTTTAATAGAATTGGACAGCTGGCTGTATCTAATTGGTTTCAGTATTTTGTACTGGCCAAATAGGGCCAGCTGCCCATGTTCTAAAACCCTCTAAATGGCCTTATATCATTTTTCTATTTGCCCGCCCCTCAAATGACCATTTTAAGTTTTCTTTTGTTCAATTAACACCCCCAGAAGTATCTAATGATTTACAGATCATAGCAAACATCAACAGAACCAACAATTATCCTAAATCAAATCAAAGAGATTGCTAGACTCAGAAATAACCATGCTGATTCCTATTAACATAGGCGAGACGATTAAACACTTAACAATAGAATACTAAAAATCGCAATGCATGCAAACAAAAATAGGAAAACAATTATGAAGAAAAGAAAAGGAAGAACAACGAAAGAAGGAACAGAAAATACCACACAGATATGCCCGAAACAGTTATCAACTTGGAGTGAACTGATTAATATTACTGACTAACTTATTAGCTAACAAAAACAACAGCAAAAAAGCGGAATTAAACAAAAACGAAAATAAATAAAAAAACCTAAATAAGATAGTAGTCTAATAAATCTATAAACAAACAACACTGTGGTTTTTTTTCTATTAGTTTTTGTAAACATGAATCAGAATGCTAAAACGGAAAAGCGAGGACAAGGCTATACCTATTGAGAAACAGGGAAAGATCTGAAGCGGATCTCTACTCGGGCTTCGATATAGCTCAAAATTGACCCCAAATGATTGTTCTTGTCAAGAACAATCCATTTGGGGTGAGTTTCGAACTACACGAATGAAGAAACACGGAGGATCTTGAACATACAAAAAACAGTTGCTCTTTTTTTTCTTCTTTAGATTTAGGATTTGACAGATTCAAGAGGCTGTTTGGGGAAATCATTAAGGGATTTGGGTTTAGGGGAGTGTGGAGGTTATAGGGTGTGAATTTCAATAGGTATGAAGGAGTTTGGGTGAACTAGGATTTTGGGTTTAGACTTCAGATTGGAATTGAAGGATTTGGGTGGTCATTCAGAGGGAGTTGGTGATGGATTAGTGTTCAACGGATTGTGGAGAGTTAGATGGTAAATTTTGGGTGGTTTGGTGACCGGCCGCCGCCGTGAGGCGATTTCCGGCGGCGAAGGCTGTGAAGGGCTTGGAGGCGGCTAGGGTTTGATCTCTTGAAAGAGAAGAGAGACTGAGAGAGGGTTTGGGGGTTCGGGGGTGTGGCGTTAAGACACTTATATGGGAGATGGGGGGGTTAGTTCCCAACCGTCCGATCAAATAAAATCAACGGCTGGGATTAGAGTGTGGCAAAACACCGTCGTTTTGGTTAACAGGGCGAGCTGGACGAGATGTGGAGTTGGGCCAGGGGCAGATGGGCAGGGATTTGGGCTCATAAATGGTTTTGGCCCAATTTCGGGTCCAAACAAAATTTTATTCTTCTTCTTTTTTCCATTGACTTGATTTTTTTTTAATTTCCAATATTAAAAACTTAATTAAACCTAAATTAAATCCTAAACCAAACCTAGCAATGTAAAATTAACTTAATTATTTATTTGTAATACTAAAATGATTAATTCATTTTTGAACTAATGAAAGAAAAATACTAAAACTACAACTAAAAACGGAATAATGTGTATTTTTTTATTTTTGTTTTTATTGATGCAATTAATTGAAAATTAAACTAAAATGCAATTATCAACCTAAGAATGCAATATATATTTTTTGGGTATTTTCTATGCTTTTAATATATGCAAAAAAATGCAACTAAAATGCAAACAATTAAGCAAATATTCCTAGAAATTCTTATAAAATCTAAAATAAACTACAAAAAATCTATTTTGTGATTTTGTAGGAGTATTTTGGTCGGGCAAAAATCACGTGCTCACACTATCCAGAATCTGGTGTCACAATCCACGAACACACTAAGTTTTTACTACAAACATTTGTCGAAAGAAGATACAACTGTTTATGAAGAAAAGTAAAACCAATAAATGTAGAGGCATAGAAGGGGATTCCAGGGCTTGCGGACACCAACATGACTACCTTGGGTATCCTAGCTGAAAATATCTGCACCCGACCTCTCGATCGGCCACTACCTGCTCCAAAATCTGCACAGAAAGTGCAGAGTGCAGTATCAGTGCAACCGACCCCATGTATTGGTAAGTGCCGAGCCTATCCTCGACGAGGTAGTGACGAGGCTACGGCAAAGCAATACAATATAACCTGCATACAGTGTATAATAAAAGCAGAAAGAAGGACATTACAAAATAAAGCAGTAACTTGCAAGGAACGAATATGGAACTCAAGTGTCTTATCATTATCCAGCTATACCCAATCCTTAAGTGAAATGCAAAGCTACAGAATAACCTACACAGTGGAAGAATGATACATAAACACATAAACTGATGCAGCGCGCATCCCGATCCCACCATATATCAATATCAACCTGAATATTCACCCTTATTACTCCTCATCAATCCACCCTTATTCCTCATATTGTGGCGTGCAACCCGATCCCACCGTATGATGGCATTTCACCCTTATTCTCCTCAATATATCACACTTATTCCTCTTGTTGCGGCGCGCAGCCCGATCCCACCATATCAGCATCAATTACACAATAAGTACAGAAATTTCACAGTTTAACTCAGAACTCTTCACAATATTTAAACCTCAAACCAAAGAAAACGGAAAGCTTGTACATTATGAAACTTCACACAAATAATACTACTCAGCGAAAGCAATCCAAAATATACCATAAAACACCGATAAACCAGCTTAAGCCAATAATATGAGACAATGAAACTACGGGGTAGCTAATACCTTCAACAACGAAAAACAATATCTGACAAATAACAATTAAGTATGGAAATACCAGTAAAGCATGTAGCAGTTAAGGCAGGGAAAGGACAATATAAGAAGAACGGGAAGGAAATATGCAAAAAGGATAAATTGGTGGCGATAGGTACACGTCAACTCACCTATACGCCACTCACATGGATTTTCACATAGCAAATAAGTCAAGGGTTCCTAATCGCTCGAGTCAAAGTAAGAAACGAAACTTACCTCGATCCACAGGCCACTCACTGCTCAATTACCGCTTTTCCTCTAGACTCCACCTCCAAACCACTCGTATATAGCCATAATTAACTTAAAAACATCAAATATTTCTAAAGGAAACAATTTCAGTGCATAAATTTAGGTTTCCCAACATTTCCCCCAAAAAGTCAAAAATCGACCCATGCCCCCTTGGTCAAAACTCGAGGTTCAGACCAAAATCCATTCACCCCGAGCCCGAATATGTAATTAGTTTCGAAATCCGATCCCAAATCGAGGTCTAAATCCCCAATTTTGCAAAAACCCCCCAATTTCCCCAAAATACCTAATTTCTACCATTAAAGAACAAGATTTAGGACTAGGAATCTAATGGGTGATGTTGGAAATTGAAGGAAACGATTTAAAGAGTACAAACCTATGATTTGGTGTTGAATTCCCTCTTCAAAAATCGCCTTAGGTCGGGTTCTAGTGAAATAGTTGTGGAATTTTGAAAATTTTCCATTTCTGGTCTGTTTTTAATTCACCAGACAGGCCTTCTTTAGGTTCGCGAAGGCCTGTTGCGATCGCGAGAAACAGCGGATCAAAGGCCTACGCGTTCACGAAAGGCCGCACCCCCTAGCTTTCGCGTTCGCGACGCAATGATCGCGTTCGCGTAGAAGAACAACTAACCCCTCCCCCCAGGTCCCTAAGCCATCGTGTTCACGTTGAGCTAGCCGCGTCCGCGAAGGGTAAGACCCTCATTGCTCCGCGTTCACGACCCAGCCTCCGCATTTCTGAAGAGTAAATTCCTCCCCAGCCTCGTTCCCCCTTCGCGATCACGTGAGTGGCTTCCTGATCGCGAAGCACAAAGCATTAGCACACCAGTATCAGCAAAATACAATTCTAAGTTCAAAACATCCCGTAGCCTATCCGAAACTCACCCGAGTCCTCGGGACTCCAAACCAAACATGCAAACAAGTCTTAAAACATCATACAAATGCTCGTGCAATCAAATCACATAAATAACACCTAGAACTACGAATTTAGCACCAAATCACATAAAATTCTTAAAAACACTTTGAAATTCCTATTTTCATAACCGGACGTTCGAATCGCGTCAAATCAGTTCTGTTTCTCAAAAAATTTCACAGATAAGGTATAAATATTATTTTGGACATCTATGCTCCAGAACCAAAATACGGGCCCGATATCAACAAGATCGAACATTACTAGATTCTTAAAACTAATAGATTTTTAGTCTTTCAATTTTCATCAAAAAATTATTTCTCGAGTTAGGGACCTCGCAATTCGATTCCTGGCATACGCCCAGGTTCCATATTTCGATACGGACCCACCAGGACGGTCAAAGCACAAGTCCGAGTCTGTTTACTCAAAACATTGATCGAAAATTATTATTATTATTATCAACTTTCAACATAAAGCTTTCCGGAAATATGCCCGCACTACGCACGCAAATTGAGGAGGAATAAAATGAGGTTTTGAAGGCCTTGGAACACGGAATCGAGTTCTAAAACCTAATATGACCTTTTGAGTCATCACAATATGGCCCATACAGCCCAAGAAAGATCCTCCCGGAATATATACATCACTAACCATCAGTCACCCAGTATCGAGTAGGGCCAATCCAACCCATGGAGAAGATCCATCTCCGGGTATATAATGTTTCGGGCAAGATCCATGTCCAGGGAAGATCCATCCCTCAATAATATCAACCATGCTCACTGGGGTATGTGCAGACTCTAGAGGGGCTACTTCAGCCCAAGCGCTATCATAAATCAGTATAACCGCTGCTGCGTGCAACCCGATCCCATAAATATCACTCATAATCAGGTTCTCGGCCTCACGCAGTCATCAATCTCTCTAGTGTCACTCACGGGCTCACAAATGTCATGAAACTAGCGCGACCATGATAATATGATGTATCAATAGATAACAACAGAGACTGAGATATGATATGAAATGAATGAATATGACTGAGTACGAAATATCAATGAAATCAGTAAGTCAACAGTAAGAAACGACCGCTACGGGTACCAACAGTACCAGCATATAGGCTAAGGATGATTAACAGCTCAATTACTTTATCACATGGTGAAAACATGGATATAGACAAGATAGGATCACTATACAGTGCTATGGGATCGACCAGATCAGAATTCTCACGCGCCCGCGTGCCCGTCACTTGGCATGTTTGTCACCTCAATACCAATCACATAACACATAATTTGGGGTTCCGAACCCTCTAAACCATGTTTGAAATTGTTACTTACCTCAATCTGGGAAAAAACTCTACTCCAAAATCCCCTTGAAAATCCTCTCAAAAACCTCCAAAATCCGAGCTCAAAATATTATAAATGGTGAAAAATCTCGGAACCGTCGCTGATATAGTTTCTGCCCAGTCAAACCGCTTCTGTGACCTCGCCAGGAGCGCCTCAGAGCCCGCTTCTGCGGCTACCCACGCACATGCACCCAAATACTCTCTTCTGCGCCAACATGCCCGCATCTGCGGCCTTTGCCCAAATCCTTCCTAGTTGTTTCTGCGGTCCCTTTCTCGCTTCGCGAGCTCGCACCTGCGGTGCCCACTCCCCAGGTGCGATTACACAAACAGTAACAAAAACTTCATCTTCTTCTTTAATTCAATTCCAAGTCCGTTTATAACCCGTAATCAACCCGAGGCCCCCGAGACCTTAATCAAACATACCAACAAGTCTAAAGCACGATACGAACTTAGTCGAGCCTTCAAACCACCACAAACAATATCAAAAACACAAATCGCACCCCAATTCAAGCCTAATGAACTTTGAAATTTCCAAATTCTAGAAACGACGTCAAAACCTATCAAATTACATCCGATCGACTTCAAAATTTTGCACACAAATCACAAATGACACCATGAACCTACTCGAACTTCCGGGAATCCAATCCGACCCCGATGTCAACAAGTCCACTCCCCATCAAACTTTCCAAAATTTTAACTTTTGCCATTTCAAGCCTAATTCTACTATGGACTTTCAAATCACGATCCTGACACTCTCCTAAGTCCGAAATCACCCAACGGAGCTAACGGAACCATCTAATTTCAAATCCGAGGTCGTTAACACATAAGTCAACATCCGGTCAACTTCTCCAACTTAAGCTTTCAATTATGAGACTAAGTGTATCAATTATCTCTAAAATCCCTCCGGACCCAAACCAACTAACCCGGTAAGTCTTATAACAGCTGTAGAGCACAAAAGGAGTAGTAAAAGGGGGAACGGGGAATTCTCGAAACCACCAGTTGGGTCGTTACAATAGGTTTATTTGTGGGAGTTATAAGACCCCCCCCCCCCACGCCCCACTATAAAATCATTTTGTGGCATTTATTTTAACCCCCGCCATATAATTATTTTTTTGGATATTTTATTGTAGAAGTTTTTATAACCTCCGCAAATTGCATCAAATTGTGGGGGGTTTTTAGAATGCAAGAATTCAAGACAATTTGTGGTGTTTAATAACCCCCACAATTTAGGATGTCAAAAAAAAGTTTGAATTATGGAAAAACATCTTAGAGAGTAAATTTTAGGATAAATATAAATAGGAGTGAATATATGCACTACAAGTTTAATCAGCATGTGAAGAGCGAAGTTGAGGTGATACTATACGAGATTTATGATTCTAATGTGCGAACAATTTAACATCGAGATATAGGTTCATTTTTCAAGAGAATGGAACGATATATAAAAATATTACTCATATAATTAAAAATGGATCGTTATAATGAAGTGTTATGTGCTAGAAGGATATCTATCAAAGTGAAAGGTAAAATCTATATTATTTACCCGTAAAATGATAGAGCTTAATTTATACGTGGTTTATAGACAAGCGAATCGATTTGATCCCAAAATGATAAGTAAATTGAATAAATATGCAAGACTTAGTGTTGAAATCAAGATAAGACAGTAGATAGTTTGATTCCGGGAATAGAGCTTCCGAATATAATAATAACAATATCAATAAAGATGAAATAAAATATTATTAAGCTTTTGAATAGTATATAGTATAAGTTTGTCAAAAAATTCATCCTCAACAATTGTGGTTGAACTCACTAATTATAGTTGTACCTTGGGAACAAGGTCCTAGGATCAAGCCCCTGTTAAATAGCAATTATAAGGGTATTGAAGAATATGTAATGTTAGGCTATGAATGCCATTTTCTCTATAACAGACTATGTATTTAATATTGCAGAATAATATCCACTGAATGCTACCGGTTGGAAGACATTCATTTCTCTTTATGAGCAACATTCCCTTTAGGGTCAACCGAGAGTGCTGCCCCCATGCTTGATTTCCACCTGTCTCTCTTTCCATCTGTCTCTTGTACTACATGTCGCTCTATTATGCGAGTATTTACTATGAACATAATTTCCCTATACAGATAGTCCCCCTGCTTTCCAGTGGCACATCCTTGTGTCATCGGGAAGTTGGTGAAGATACTTTTCTTGACGGAAAATTCTTTGATCCCCTCTGAAAAGCTTCTGACGCTTGATTAGACGCACGTCTCGCTACATTTAATGTCCCAAACACGCATCATCTCACGATTCATCTATATTTTTGCCGGTTCTCGAGGTAATCATTACCACAATTTTAGCCACCTATTCCTTTACTTATACACTTCAATATTCTTCTTTTACATTTCACAATTTCTCGAACTCTCTCAAACTTTCTTTACTCAACTCACTCTTGCTTTCAACTTTCCTTAACCTTCTTTTTCTTCTTCTTCTTCTTCTTCTTCAAATAAACCCGGCCTCCTCTAGTTCTTCAACGAACAAGGAAATCACTGATGATGCTGCTCCTCATACAGTGAGCACCATTATGCCCAGAAAGCTTACTACAGCTAAGGACTTCTAAGAGAAGTTCCCTTTTGATAACTCACGAACATCTGCTAACTTTCTTCGAAGTCGGGAATTTCAGAAGTTGATGGTAGGTTGACGACACAACCTTCATCTCGTGCAGCCATGGTCTTTCGAGAATGTTATTGTAATCCATATTGTCGTCTACTACTTCGAAAAAGGGTCGTCTTCATTACCCTTTCTGCATTCGTGGGCAGTAGCATTTCCCCTCAAGTTGTTACACTTGCTATATTGAACCCGACGAGGAGCTTGGTGGCCGAAATAGTGCTTCCGGTTAGCCTGGCTTGTTCCAACACTCTCCGTTGGATAATTTTGGTTGTATTTCCTGGGTCTACCAAAAATCAGTTAATCTTGAAATCAAGAACATTAAGAGAGATTACCAAGACAGCGTTGCGTCCTCCTTTATGAATGTGATGTTGTCCTCAGTGACTCCCCGGAGTCTTTTGCTATTGGTCACCGATACCTTCTTCTTTTTGGTTGCCAAAAAAGTTACACCATTAATCTCGTTCCCACGAAAATAATGTTGATCGTCAAACGAGAAGAACTAGTTGATTTTAGCATGGTCACTTAAGATCTTTATGAGATGCCAGTTTTTCAGCAATGTTGCCACCTCATCGCAGATGTCGACAGTCCCCAGTTCGGTGGTTGTTGGTCCCGTGATACTCGCACCATAGGTTAGGATCCTTCTGACTAGGGTAAGATCTCATCGGCCTTGGGGATCGTGCTTCTTTAATGTTCCTCAAAGCCGACACTAGTTTTACTACCCTGATATTTGTCACGACCCTAATTCTACTACCCTGATATTTGTCACGACCCTAAACTCAAACCCGGTCGTGATGCCGCCTCTCGTGAAGACAAGGCCAGCCGACTCACTTCCAATTCACCTTAAGCAGTTAAAATAATAAACCAAGGTCTTTAATATAAATAAATCCCAAAAATAGCAATATAAGTTGCGGTAATAAAATAAACTAACACGGCCCTACATCGGGGTGTCACTTGTCATGAGCATCTAAAACAATACTAAAAGTCTAGAGTCTAATCCACTACTACATAACTGAATCAAAAGAAAACTGAAATAGAGGGAGAATGCACTGGGCTGCGAATCGCCAAGCAGCTTCCTAGTAAATCTCCGAAGACCTGCTGGAACTATCAACCCTCAAGAGCAGGACATGTAGCGCATGAATCTGCACACATGGTGCAGGGAGTAAAGTGAGTACTCCAACTCAGGTACAGTAACAACAGAATCAGCCCCTCGGGCAATATCATAGAATAATACCAGCCCGTCGGGCTATATCTCAAATCACAATGGGTACCCATGCGCACTGGGGGTGTACAGACTCCGGGGGGGGGGGGGGGGCCTTACGGTCCAAGCGCAATATCAAGCCATCTCGTGGTATGATAAACAGGCTCTCGGCCTCATATCAATATCTCAAGCCACCTCATGGCATACAAATCTCAGGCCCTCGGCCTCATTATCATAACCAATGTATCACTGCTGCGGCGTGCAACCCGACCCAAATGTATCCTCACAACACAGGCCCTCGGCCTTACTCAGTCAGAATCTCATAAGCCCCTCGGGCCACAGTAAAATATAAAGCTTAGCTCAAATACCTTTGAAAATATCATTTAATGTGTTTAAAACAGAATAATATAGCCGAGTCTTTAAAATAGTAAAATATAGTATGACTGAGTACCAATATGAAATCAATCAGTGAGAAAAATATCAAGTAAAAATCCCCTAAGGGTTCAAAACAGCTGGCACGAAGCCCACATATGGCATTTAGCCCAAAGTATGATACTATTAAAGCACTAACTATCAATTACACAGTAAAATAATCATTTGGGATGGACTAAGTCACAATCCCCAATGGTGCTCTACTCCACGCTCGTCATCTACCGTGTAATTCACCTCAACATAGCCGTACGCTGTGAAATTCCGTGGTTTCATACCCTCAGAATAGTATTTAAAGTCATTACTCACCTCAATCCGGCCCGAAATCTAGCTTGCGATGCCTTTTCCCTTCGAAATGACTTCCGAGTGCTCCAAATCTACCAAGTTCAGATTTTTATCATCAAATTATGCTAAACGAATGAATTTCAATTGAACAATATCGAATTTAAGCACAAAACCCGAAATCAGTCAAAACCCGATCCCCGAGCCCGCGCCCCGGAACTGGACAAACTTTATACCAAAATGTTCTTCATCATTTCACGAGTCCGTACATACAAAGAACTCGAAAATTGGAGTTCGTTTGACCCCTCAAATCATCCCTAGAAGGTCTCTTAATCTCAAGCTCTAACTCCACCTTTTTCTACTGATTTTCATGAATTTACACTGATATTTTCGTTCCTCAATCACAAATAATCAAGTTTAAGGGTCCAAAATCCTTACCTCGATGAAGAACAATGATTTCCTCTCTTCAAAATCGCCCAAAGCTTCACAATTTTGTGTTAAAAGTGAGAAACCCCCTGAAAATCGCGAAGGAGGAAATATTTTAATCTGACCAGACATTTCCGCATCTGCGGTACCGCATTTGCGGTTTCATGTTCCGCTTCTGCGGCTCTTCACTCAAACCCGTTTCTCCGCACCTGCGATGCTCCAACCGCATCTGCGCCATCGCAGGTGCGGTCATATATCCGCTTCTGTGGTTCCTGACCAATCGTGCCTCTAGCCGCTTCTGCAGCTCTTCCTTCGCATGTGCGGCGCCGCACCTGCGGTCCCCAAACCGCAGGTGCGGAAACACCACAAGCAACAACTTCAGCAGCTGCAATAACATCTCAACTTCTCCGTTGATCACTCCAAATCACTCCGAGGCCCCCGGGACCTCAATCAAAAGCACAAACATATCCTAATACCTTATTCAAACATGTTCCAATCATCAAAACACTTCAAACAACATCAAATCAACCAAAACACCTCGGATTCAAGCTTATGATTCTAAAATCTTCCGAATTCCGCTTTTGATAAAAAACCCAACCAAACCACGTCCGAATAACCTAAAATTTTGCACACACATCCCAAGTGACACAATGAAGCTACTGCAACTCTCAGAATTCCATTCCGCCCCCTACATCAAAATCTCACCTATCAACCGGAAAAAGCCAAAAACTCAATTTCGCCAATTCAAGCCTTAATCTAATCCGGACCTCCAAAATACATTTTTATCACGCTCCTAAGTCCCAAATCATCTTCCGAAGCTATCCGAACCATCGGGTCTCAAATCCGAGCCCTCTAACACATCAGTCAACATCCGGTTGACTTTTCTAACTTAAGCCTTCTTAAAAGAGACTAAGTGTCTCAAACCTTCTCAAAACCTTTCCGAACCCGAGCCAACCAACCCGATCACATTTAAAACCAATAATTAAGGCAAATAGAAACAAAAATGGGAAAAATAGGGTGGTTGCTCATGAGACGACCAACCGGGTCGTCACAATATTAAAATTGTATTCAGATAGCCGCGGGTAGGTAGGGTCTCGGGGGCCTGATACCTCTTTGTCTTGTAACGGTCTATTATTTCGGCCACGATCCGCTCTCCTCTCGATGAATTCCACCTTTCTTGCTTTCCTTCTGTCTTCGGTTCCACTTGTCCCTCTATTATGCAAGTATTTAATATGAACATGTTTTTCCCTATACATACATAATATTATTAAGATCGATAATATTATATGTTAGTGAGTGTTAAGTCACTAAAATCCAACATATTCCAATATGAATATTGGAGAGATGCATATATTAAGATGTATGAAGGTCAAGCAAGATTAGACTAGATAAAAATATTTGCATTCACTAAAAGTTGCATGTAGCACATCTTGAGGATAAAATAAGAGGCAGCTTGAGATGACTTAATAATGTCTTACGTCAACCTACTTACACGCTAATCCATAAGTGTAAACTTAAAAGGAAATTACAAAATATATGCACATGATTGTCTTATATTCATAATATTAGATGTTTTTGAATATAAATAAATAGCACTAGTAATTTTAAATTTTTTGTTACATTTTATTTAATAAATGATATTTACAATTTTAATTAAATGATATGTTTTTTTTTCCATATTTTAATTTATTATTTGCTTGGATGTGTTTTTTTTGTAGTATATATGTATATCAATAATGTTTAAGTATAGTTTATTTTAATAAGTTAGCTTTAATTGCCTAATTTGTTTTCTATGTAAATAGTAAACAATAAATAAATAAAATAGAAAAGAAATATCTAAAAATATTGGATGGGAGGGAGGGGTATCATTTAGCATGGAAAGAAGAATTGAAAAACTTTTAGGTCCCTCGAATTGTTCCATTGATTTTTCTTAACCTTTCGACACCCCTTGTGTTTATCTTCTATGCTTAAAAACACGGTGTTCAAATTATGGGTTTTTGATAAACTAATTTACATGATTTTTATTTTTATCAGTCAGTAGTGCGCTTTACATTCTATTTAGTTATGATGTCAAGGTGATGCACATCCATCAAGGAATAAATGCTGCACCTGTGAAATTATTTTAGAATTCGTGGGTTGGTATGATAGCAATGAAGGGCAAGTTATCTTTTTAACTCATTTTGGCAAGACTCTTTTTAGAGAAAACATTACATAACATTCTTCTTGATTAATAGGAAGTTACAATAATTAGAAGACCATTTGCAACATCGAATATCAGTTGCATAAAGTAGCAGAGGGTAAATTGTTTCATATTCTCTTGCA
The DNA here is from genome assembly GCF_001879085.1 of Nicotiana attenuata. Classification (NCBI taxonomy): domain Eukaryota; kingdom Viridiplantae; phylum Streptophyta; class Magnoliopsida; order Solanales; family Solanaceae; genus Nicotiana; species Nicotiana attenuata. The sequence continues at coordinate 179,062 of NW_017670808.1, forward strand.
GTTGTTATTGATACCGATACTAGCAGGATTCATGCCTTAGAAAGTTCGATTACGTCACTCAATATATAGATGAGATGTTGAAGTAAGCTAGTTGTATATAAATTTCATTTGTTATGATATACGAGAAAATTACTTCGTACTTTATCTCTCATGTTAATATTATCAAATTCAGTGCATTGTCATTGCTATACCAAGTGCTTGAGACTTATATCTTTGAGATTTGGGATATTTTTTTTTTTCTCATCTAACCATATTTGTTCATTTAGCCTGTCACAAAATGCTAGTAGTTTATTACTAGTATTTTTATCAAATATTTTTATTCATATGTTTCAGCATAGTGACATTAAGAGTATGCCTACTTGTATCACGGGATGGCAGCAATACTAATCACTTATCAAATACTTAGCACTTTTGTGTATTTAATTAATTATTATGGAGCTACTCTAGGTTATGTTATATTTAAGTTAGCGTATATGAGTTTGTATTACTTAGTTTATACGTATTTAAATTTGTGATGTTTGTTACTATAGTTTAAGAAATACTTTTATTGTACTCCTTCCCATTCACTTTTTCATAATGCATGATCTGTTTGGGTGCAAAGAAGCATTGTAAAGAAATGTATTTCATTGGTGAATATGTGTATAAAAGTTTCGGGATTGTTGTACTGCTATGATAACATTGAGCGATGAGTTATGCTTCTTAACTTGTTTCTTGATCAGGTGTTCGTTTCATAGAAAGCTTATTTGGACATAACAAATTTCTTGGATTATAGGAAACAACAGTAATTGTAACAATATTTGCAGCACTGAACACCAGTTGATGTTACAAAGAAATGGTAGCCTTTCGACAAATTAACATAGTTGGCTCATGGACATCTTGCTATATATGTGGCTACAAGTAGTTGAAACTTTATATACAAGTCTAAACTCACAGTGTATATATATAAATCGATGGTGATTTTATTAATAAATTGTCTACAATAATTTTCTGAAACAACAAAGGTCCCTGGCACTCTCATGGTTATTGTTGATGCTGCTATCAATTTGCCAACTCAAATAATATGAAGGGCATGTACTAATTATTTAATTAACTTAACAATATCATTTATCTAATGTTTAACTAAAGAATAACTTAAACAAACTAAAACAAAAATTCTGGAGTTCAATTGTTGAGATGTCACTTAAGCTACCTCCTACATTTCAATTGCACTTCTCTTCCCCAGGTTATGTCAAGTAACCAAGAATAATTTGTTTCATATTCTTTTGCAGTAAATGTGATTAGGCAAGAGATAGCGAAGTTTGAGCTGACCGAGGGCATGACCCTTCATAGAAAGGTTTGGAGGTCGAGGATTAGGGTAGTAGAGCAAGTAGCTTAGAGTGTTCATCACAGTAGTATTGGCATGCTGTCACAACCCGAATTTCTCGCCGTCAGGGTCATGATGGCGACTAACTTTTCAGAATGCTAGGCAAGCCAATAGATAGAGATTTAATACGCTAACCACTATCCAATTTAGTAAATAACAGCAAATAAACCAAAAAAAGATTTAAGGAGTGCGAAATTTTACAATAACCCAAGTACTCATACACGTCTACCCAAAATATGGTGTCACAATCCACGAACTTCTAAGAGTCACTATAAATACTGGCCGTAAGAAAATACAACTGTTCTCGAATTTAAAAGAAAACAAGAAACTAGGATAATTGGAAGGGGATTCTAGGGTCTGCTGATCACGTTCAACTATGCCTTCTAGAAAAGAACTCTGCGGACGTTGCAAATATAACCCGAGTATTACGCCAGGGTCGAATCCACAGAGAGTTAACCTATCAACCGCTATCTTCAAACCCACCAAGTATTCATCACCAGCTTCTCAAACATTCAAATTCTCAATTGAGTGTTCTTTAACAACTAGCTTGCAAGTAACTAAATGGCTGTAACTAAATTAATAAGGTTGTAAACAATTATGAGGAAAAGCTAAGGCACTGATTTCCCCTATTGATGGAATCCCTTCTGTTTATGCTCATACAAATTTACCCACACATCTCTATCAATCATGAACGCTAATCTTACCGCAAATCTCTCCCGAGTAATCACAGTAATCTACTATTGCACTCTCCCGAGATACACTAACTTGTTTTATTTAATCACAATTCAATTTAGATTGCACCCAAGACTTCGTTATTCCTAATCCCGCCTTTAAACCCGCAATTATAGTTTCAACAATACCCTAAATATGCACTCTTTTCCAAGTTATGCACACTAAATAGGCACAGCTAATTGAGGATCCTGTCAATTAACTACAACGAATACGAAGTTGAACAAATAAAGATTAAACTAGCAATTTGTATTCACATAAACAAGAAGTTCATCACCCAATAGGTTCCATCAAAGCCTTAGACAAGGAATTTAGCTACTCATAGATATGGGAGAATAAACTACACTTGAATTCATCATAAAAATCAAAAGAAAGGAAGAAAAGATGTTTAGAGTACTTGCTCCCAATTGTATTCCTTGCTAAGAAACCTAAAAAATCAATACATGCCTCTCTTGGGCGAAGTCTAGTGTTTTAAATAGGGTTTAGGTCTAAAAATCCCGTGTTTTACACTTAAGTCCCTGAAGTTTACTGTGCCCACCGCGGTTCTACCGCGGTCGCGGTAGAACCGCGGCCAAACGCCCTCGCGGAATCTTCAACTTTCAGAAACTGTCTTCCACCGCGGTCGCGGTAGAACCGCGGTGGAACTTGTGCCCGGAAATTTTGGCCTGTTTTGAATGGGATACTTGGGAATTCAACAATTGGCCTTTTTTCATCAATAGTTGACTCCAAAACCGCTCCTTAGCTTTCCTTACACCTATATCACCTGCAAATCATGAAAAGCACTAATAAGAGCATTTTGTTGTCATTTTTCCACATTAAAAGTTCACAAGAAGGTGATTATTTGGTGCGTGATTATAGTCAAATTCACCTATTATCATCTGCGAACACCGGTAGATCTACCTTAGGTCTTCTGTTGGACTGAAGGTAGCAGCTCAAATCGGGTCAGCACGGTCCGATACCGAAATCTGCACAGAAAGTGCAGAGTGCAGTATCAGTAAAACTGACCCCATGTACTCGTAAGTGCTGAGCATAACCTTGGTGAAGTCGTGACGAGGCTAGAACAAGACACATACATAAACCTGTGCAGTCATACAATATGCTAACAAAAATAACAATTCATAAAAGATAAACAGATATTAACGGGAGGGGAAACATGCTAAGGGGTATCAAAATAAAGAATCACAGTAGTAGAGGAATTTAAACAGTTAGTAGACCCTGAACCGGTAATGACAAGTAAACACAACAAACTAAAAAATCCACGGCATCACTCTTCATGTTTTTACTCCCAACCTCACCAGATAATCAATAATAGAAACGTGCACGACATTACCCTTCGTGCTTTATCACTCTTGCTCACCATATAAATATTAGAAATGTGCACGGCATCACCCGTAGTGATTTATCACTCTTCCTCACCATATTAATAATATAAACGTGCATGGCATCACCCTTCGTGCTTTATCACTCTACCTCACAAAAACAAGAGACACCAATAATAGAAAGGTAGAAATGGCAACAACAAGTCTTACTTCAACACTTAGTTCTATAATACCAATCTCAACTTTGGGTAAAAACCCCATCAAAAAACCAAATTCCATAACATGATAAGAAATTTCTCAACACATCGATTAACTAGTCTACACATGAACGTTATGATCAAAGTATAACATTTCCAAGAATAAAGCTCACTCACATGTTATGACTAGACAACAACATATAGATACTCGTCACCTTACCTATACATGGTACTCAATATCCAAACACGTAACAAGTAAACAAATAACACCTAATATATCAAGCTAAGGTTAGCTACAACACTTACCTCGCTCCTCCGGCCAAAATCAAGGCTCAACACCGCTTTCCCTTCACACAAGCCTCCGAACCAATAGAATCCAGCAAATTATCAACCAGAAATTCTGGTTGATAATTTCTCAACACCGCTTTTCCCTTCACACAAGCCTCCGAACCAATAGAGGAGGCTCATAGCAACCCCCGGGCTCGCTTGGTCCAAACCAGAAATTCTGACCAAAACCCAATTACACATTCAAGCCCGAGCACGGATATACGTTTGGCTTTGGAATGCGACCTTAATTTGAGGTCTAAATGTGATGACCCAAAAGGTCATCACTTGCTTTTAAATTAAATTTTATGTTTCGGAGGCCTTGAAAACCTCATTAAGAGTCACCTCGATTTGCGTGCGCATTCTTGGCGCATAGCAGGAAAGCTTAAATATGAAAATTTATGAAAAATGATAAAATTTGGCTAATAAATGAATAAATTTGACTTCAGTCAACATTTTGGGCAAACGGACCCGGACCCATGAATTGACGGCCCCGGAGGGTCCGTAGGAAAATACGGGACTTGGGCGTATGCCCGGAATCGAATTTTGAGGTCCCAAGCCCGAGAAATGAATTTTTAAAGAAAATTATTTTCTGAAATTGTTTAAAGTAATTTGAAATGAAATTTGATTAGAACATGATGGTATCGGGCCCGTACTTTGGTTCCGGTGCCCGGTGCAGGTCTTATATATGATTAAGATGTTTCTGTAGAATTTGGTGAAAAACGGATGTCATTTGACGTGATTCGGACCTAAATTGCAAAAGTTGATGTTTTATGAAGTTTGAGAAAATTCTTTGATTTTGAGGTTTAATTCGCTGTTATTGAAAATATTTTGGCGATTTGATCGCACTGATAAGTTCGTATGATGTCATTGAGTTAGTGTGTATGTTTGGTTAGGAGCCCCGAGGGCTCGGGTGTGTTTCAGATGTGTTTCGGAAGGTTTCGGACTTAAGAAAAATTGCAGGTTTTCAGCTGTTGGGTTTCTGATGTTTCCTTCTTCGCGTTCGCGGGAGGACCCATGCGAATACGATGTGTAACATTTTGATGAAGGAAATTCCTTCTACGCGAACACGTAGTACAGGTCGCGAACGCGAGGCATTGGGGGGTTATCCTTTCGCGAACGTGGACCTGGCCACGCGAACGCGAAGGCTAAATGAGCCTGGGTAGGGGGTGGGGCATTTGTTCTACGAGAACGCGGCCCGTTGGATGCGAACACGAGGGCTCGAGGAGTTTCCTCTCCACGAACGCGAGCCCGCTTACGCGAACGCGAAGGACTACAGGCCTGACTCATCGCGAACGCGTAGAGTAATTTCGCCTAGTTATTTTTAAGTCCCAAAAACATAACACTTACGGGATTTTCATGAACTTTCAAAAACCTCTTATTCTCCAAAGCTCTTAGGCGATTTTTGAAGCATTTCCTCACCATAATCTCTTGGGTATGTAATCTTTAACTTGTCTTCTTCCATTTTTATCAACACCCGCTAGATTTCTAGGCCTAAAACATGTGATTAAGGGTAGAAATTAGGGATTTGGGTAGAGTTAGGGATTTTTATATATTTATGATTTAGACCTCGTTTTGGGGTCGAATTTTGGAACAAATTATATATTTGGGCTCGTAGGTGAATGGGTGACCAGATTTTGGTCCGAACCTCGTGTTTCGACCAAGCGGGCCTGAGGTCAATTTTTGGATTTTTCGGAAGAATGATTAAAAAGCTATAATTAAGCATTGGAATTGGATTGTTTAGCATTTATTGATGTTATTAAGTCGATTATGTATAGATTCGATTGTGTTGGAGCCAAATTCGAAAGGAAAGGCGGTATTTGAGGATTGATTTGGCCGTGGAGTTCAAGGTAAGTGTCGGTCTAACCTTAGCTTGAGGGATTAGGAGTGAGTCCTATTTGCTAATTGTTTCTTGTTGAGTATGACGTATAGGCATGGTGACGAGTATACATACGTTGGTGTCGAGCATGACCGTGAGTCTTAAATTGTAGTTTGTTATGTTCTTAAATGATACTACGGATGCTTTAATTGATGATTCTCGATATTGAGTAAGGATTGAGTTTGTTTTCGTGGAAAGTACTTGTGATTGGGTATTGGTGTTATCTGAGATGAGTAGGAGTTGAGTTAAGATTGGTTATAGTTGATTCTCCCTTGCCGGGACGTGTTTATTTTACTATTAAGTCCCTTGCCGGGACAGAGTAGTTATTGATGATCCCTTGCTGGGATACTTGGTATAGTTGTTGTTGATATTATATACATATGGATCGGGTTGTACGCCGCAACAATACTAAATATGGATCGGGTTGCACGCCGCAACAAATGTTATATTGGATCGGGTTGCACGCCGCAACAGTGTTAAATGTTATATTGGATTGGGTTGCACGCCGCAACAGTGTCAAATGTTATATTGGATCGGGTTGCGCGCCGCAACAATGTTATTATCACTGTTTGGGTTGTAGATTCCTAGCTGTTCTTTCATATTTCTCTTAAGTTTCTGCTGGATTTGATATGTTTCCCCGAAGTATGTACCCCCTCCCATTTAAACTGTTATTTCTGTTATTTTTCCGCTGTGTATTATATAAATGCACAGATTTATCTGGACTCTGGTCCTAGCCTCGTCACTACCTCGCCGGGGTTAGGCCAGACACTTACCAGCACATGGGGTCGGTTGTGCTGATGCTACACTCTGCACTATGTGCAGATACCGGAGCAGCTTTTGGGTAGTAGCACTTGGGGAGCCAGCCTTCAGTCCAGAGATCCCGAGGTAGTCTTGCCGGCGTCCGCAGGCCCGACGTCTCTTCTATCGACTTATATGTTCTGTTTTCATTTGTATTCGAGGCAGACTGTATTTCTTTTCTTCAGACATCTGTATGTAGTATTCATAGACAGTCCGTGAATATTGTGACACCGGTTTCTGGGAAGAGACACATGTTGGCATTTTCACATTTATTCTGGTATTATATTAGTCTAAGTCTTCCGCTTAATTTCATTTTCCGCTACTATTTAAATGTTGATCACCTGTTATTACCAGTTGTTAATAAGGATTAAAATGAAAGAGCTAAAATTTCTAAATTTTGTGGCTTGCCTAGCTTCTACGAGTAGGCGCCATCACGACTCTCGAGGGTGGGAAATTCGGGTCGTGACAAGTTGGTATCAGAGCACTAGGTTACATAGGTCTCACAATTCACGGACAAGCTCAGTAGAGTCTGAGAGATCGGTACGGGAACATCTGTGTTTATCTCCCAGAGGCTACCGAGTTAGGAAAACTTTACATTTGTTGTTTCTTGTCGTGAGGTTTGGTTTCTCAATATTAACTGAATTTCTACTCTGTTCTTTCGCAGATGGCGAGAACACGTGCTTCCTCATCTACCGATCAGCAGCACGAGTGCCCAGCAGCAGCTCCCACGAGGGGCAGAGGGCGAGGCCGAGGCCGTGCTAGAGGCCGAGGTAGGGGCAGAGCTCAGCCCAGGGCAGCAACACCTGTAGCGGAGCCTCAGGTTGACTTTGATGATGAGGTTCCGGTCGCAGCGGTTCCGGTGGGCCCACCTCAGGTCCCAAAGGGGTCTACTGCTACCCTAGTTCTTCATGATGCTCTGGTCCGTCTAGTGGGCGTTATGGAGAGTGTCACCAGGGCAGGTTTACTTCCTGTAGCACCAGCCGTCTCTCAGGCTGGAGGAGGAGCCCAGACTCCTGCTACTCGCACTCCGGAGCAGGTAGCTCCCCAGTTTCAGACTCCAGCGGCTCAGCCAGTTGGAGCAGTTTAGCCGGGTATGGTAGCTCAGACCGACGATGGTGCAGCTATGTCTGCCGATGCTTTCTGGAGATTGGACAGGTTCACCAAGCTCTTCACTACTACTTTCAGCGGTGCATCTACTGAGGATCCCTAGGACTATCTAGACAGCTGTCACGAGGTTCTTCGGAACATGGGGATAGTTGAGACCAACAGGGTCGACTTTGCCACATTTCGCTTGTCTGGATCCGCCAAGACTTGGTGGAGGGATTATTGCTTAGCTAGACCAGCAAGATCGCCAGCCTTGACCTGGGAGCACTTCACGCAGCTATTTCTAGAGAAGTTTCTCCCTATCACAAAGCGAGAGGCCTATCGGAGGCAGTTTGAGCGCCTCGAGCAGGGATCCATGACTGTCACCCAGTACGAGACCAAATTCATTGATTTGGCTCGCCATACTCTTATTATACTTCCCACTGAGAGGGAGAGAGTGAGACGGTTCATTGATGGACTCATTCAGCTGATTCGTCTTCAGATGGCTAGAGAGATTGGGAGTGAGATATCCTTCCAGGAGGCGGCCAATGTGGCCCGAAGAGTTGAGATGGTGCTATCACAAGGGGGTGGTCATAGGGAAGACAAGAGACCCCGTCAGTCAGGCATATTCAGTGGTTCCATGTTTGAAGGTAGGGATTCGTAAGATAGAGGTCATCCTCCTAGGACCTTCCAGTCAGCACTCCAGGTTTCTCACGGTGCTTCAGGTGGCCGTGGTTCTCACACGCAGTATTCTGATCAGCAGCCCTACAGTGCACCACCAGCTCCGATCAGTGCACCGCCGCTCCAGAGTTTTCGGGGTGGTTATTCAGGTCACCAGGGTCAGTCTCAGTTTCCTCATCCGCAGCGCTCAGGTGGATGTTATGAGTGTGGTGAGTATGGTCATATCAGGAGGGCTTGTCCGAGGTTGGTGGGTACTCAGTCGCAGCAGCAGGGTTCCCGTGCTATAGTTCAGGTACCAGGTATTCCACAGCCCGACGTAGAGGTGCTAGAGGTGGGGGTAGAGGTGCTAGAGGTGGAGGTAGAGGTGCTAGAGGTGGAGCTCAGACCGCTAGAGGTGGAGGCCAGCCAGCCGCAGGCCGTCCCAGAGAGGTAGATCAGAGTGGTGGGGCCCAGCCCCGATGTTATGCTCTTACAGCCAGGCCTGAGGTTGAGGCTTCCGATGCAGTTATCACAGGTACTGTTCTGGTTTGTGATAGAGATGCTTCAGTGTTATTTGATCCAGGGTCTACGTACTCGTATGTGTTATCTTATTTTGCACCGTATCTGGTCATGCCTAGTGATTTTTTGAGTGCTCCAGTCTATGTGTCTACACCGGTGGGTGATTCTATTGTGGTAGATCGAGTCCATTGTTCTTGTATTGTTGTGATTGGTGGTCT